>NW_028143584.1:0-67000 GCF_977018435.1 Lepisma saccharinum
CTTAGGCTAGAACCTATATTCAGTCCTTCACTCATTAACATTATTTTATCTCCCATTATACTGTAACCGTTATTCCAAATGGTTTCCAGCACCTTCACTACCCTTTCACTATCCCATTCTCCTATAATTTCCTTTCCCATTCTCTTTTTAATAATGTCCAAAACGTGTCCCCTCTTGATGCTTGGGAACATACTTTTTACATCTAAGCTAAACATTGTCGTCTTCATCTCATTTAACTTAAGTCCTTTTATGAGGTCTACTACTTGCTCACTGTTCTTAACTGCTCTGCTTTCTTGCTGTGTTACTAACACTTCAATAACTTTCTTTAATTTCTTTTCCAAGGGTTCCAAAATATTGTTTCTGCAATTCATTACTGGTCTTAACTTTATCTCCTCTTTGTGTATCTTTGGAAAGCCCTTCAAACTTGGTAGTCTTCCTGTCTCCTTTATGCATTTCTTGAATCCACTCCTCCTACAGTCTTGTATGACCCTTTCTTTTATAGTTTGTTCTTCTTATGTTCCACAAATCTCCAGGAAGAGGTTTCAAAGTTAAAGAAAGAAATGTAGATTATGAGGAAGTTATATATGACATTGAAGAAGCAGTACTCCATATAAAAGAAGAACCAGCTAGAGACAGGATTAGAAGAAGAACAGCAGTCATACTGAAAAAAGAAATGGGAAACAAAGAAAAGTAGATAATTTGAGTCAGAAAGAAAGGGAAGGGATGAAGAAAATCGAGAAAAGAAATGATGTGGTGATAGAGCAGGCAGATAAAGGAGGAGCAATTGTGGTGATGGAAAGAGAATGGTACGAGAGGAAGTTTGAAGACCTAAAAGAAAACGGATATGAGGAGATTTGTGGAACAGAAGAAGAACAAACTATAAAAGAAAGGGTCATACAAGACTGTAGGAGGAGTGGATTCAAGAAATGCATAAAGGAGACAGGAAGACTACCAAGTTTGAAGGGCTTTCCAAAGATACACAAAGAGGAGATAAAGTTAAGACCAGTAATGAATTGCAGAAACAATATTTTGGAACCTTTGGAAAAGAAATTAAAGAAAGTTATTGAAGTGTTAGTAACACAGCAAGAAAGCAGAGCAGTTAAGAACAGTGAGCAAGTAGTAGACCTCATAAAAGGACTTAAGTTAAATGAGATGAAGACAACAATGTTTAACTTAGATGTAAAAAGTATGTTCCCAAGCATCAAGAGGGGACACGTTTTGGACATTATTAAAAAGAGAATGGGAAAGGAAATTATAGGAGAATGGGATAGTGAAATAGTAGTGAAGGTGCTGGAAACCATTTGGAATAACGGTTACAGTATAATGGGAGATAAAATAATGTTAATGAGTGAAGGACTGAATATAGGTTCTAGCCTAAGCCCAGCATTGGCTGAATTGGTTATGAATGAATGGGAAAAGAAAGTGATAGAAAAAGGAGGTGACAAAATAATTCTGTTTTGCAGATATGTGGACGATTGTTTTGGCATATGGAAGGGAACAAAGAGGCAGCTCGACATTTTTGCCAAAGAAATACAAGATGAAGAAAGAGGGATTTTATTGGAACTTGAAATAGAAGAAGAAGGCAAGTTAAGCTACCTTGATATATTGATGAAAAGGAAGAGAGGAGAAGAAATTGAAACCGCTTGGCATCAGAAGAAATGTGCAGCAGGGGTATTCTGCCACAAAAGAAGTGATGTAAGTGAGGTGACAAAAAGAAATTTCATAAAGAATATGGAGGACAGAATAACGAAAATATGCACGAAGGAATGTGAAAAAGAAGGCAAAATAAATAGCCTATGGAAACAGCTGGAAAAGAATGGCTATGAGAAGCAGGATAGACTGGACATAAACAGAAGAAGGAAAAAAAGAGGAAGGGGAGAATTGGAAGAGAAAGAAAAAGGTGAAGACAAAGAAAAAGAGAGGAGGTTTTGGAATAAGGAGTATGGGAGAGACCACAGAAAAGATATGCAAAGTGCTTAGGAATCAGGCATTAAAACTTACAGGAAGGGAGGGAGAAGCATCTTAGGAATAGCGAAGAATGCAAACAAGAAAAAGGAAAACAGAGAAGAGGAAGGGATTATCTACGAAGTAAAATGTAAAGAATGTCAGAGTGTGTACATAGGAGAAACGAAAAAGAGACTGAAAGATAGGTTGAAACAACATAGGGATGATGTACGACTTAAGAGAGAGAGAAATGCGATATTTAAACACACGAGAGAAACAGGATATGACATAGAGTGGGATGAGGCTAAGCAGCTAGGAAAGGAGAAGAGAATGCTAGTGAGAAAATGGAAGGAAGCCAAGGAAATAGAGAAAAAAGGTGAAGAAGACACAATGAACTGGAATGGGGGACTGAAGTTAAACAAAGAATGGAAGAAAGTGTTAGAAAGAGTGGAAAGGACAAGAGAGAAAGAGGAGAGGAGAAGGGAGAAAATGAAGGAAAAAGAGCGTGAGATATAAATCCCAATCCACATTCTATATGAAAGTATATATTTTTCGCCTTTTAGGTGAAAGTACAGTTCAATAGTGAAAGCCACCTGCTACAAAGTTCCAAAACAACTTTCTAATAGTCTGGAGGGAGTAATGTTTTGTGTATATATAATGCCCTGTTTTTGGTATCTTGTTACTTTTGTACTTGATACAGAGTCTGATGAAGGCCTTGCTAGAAGGTTGAAACGTTACGTTTAGTTTATGTTTTTAATAAAATAAATTACTGCATTGGTCAGCATATTTATATTTTTCACTTACCCAGAATCGTGATTAGGATACCAAAATTAGTTAGTATACCGAAAATTTAGAAAATTGGAGACTTTCTCTATATTGTCAATTCACTCCCGAAAATAACATCAATTTTTCACATTACGAGTAATTCTTTTGATTCCTTTCTTCCATTGCGGAATATACAATATGGTGTGCACAGCTGTGGATCATCGGGCATCGTGCTGGTGTTTTGTCGAATTGGAGTGGATATGCAGTGTTAAAACCTTCTTAACAGAAAAATACCTACTTCAGTGTTCATTATGTCATCACAAACCATTGACAGATATCCCCACGAACCATTGACGGATAGCCTCACGAACTATTACGGATAGCCCCACGGACCAAGGTTAAGTTAGGTAAGCATAGTTTAAAAAAAATCGTAAAAAAAAAAGGCACGTTTGGAAACACTGGCGAGACTGCGTGACTTTCGACGCTCGCGCCATCTGCAGGTACATAATGGAAACAACGGCATAATGTCGCTTTGCAAACATGCAAGTTTATTACATCAAAAGTACTTATTTCTTGTTGTGCAGCATTCTACGGTGAGGAAATACCTCCACGAACTTTCAAAATGCTACAGAAACTCATTTCCGTAAGTAGTTTCTTCTGTAAAAATGAAGAAATGTGTCTCCGATATAACGAACTGTTACCAATAGCAACAAGTTACAACCGTTCAACTTTAATGTCGTAAGTAGGTAACAAATAAAACTTAACCCCACTACCCAAAAAAAAAAAAGGAGCCAACTGTTGAACTTTAATGTCGCAGGTAGGCAAAAAAACAAAATTTACCCCCATCACCAAAAAGAAGGAGAAAAATGGTCGCAAATCATTTTCCTTACAATTAAAAATAAATTCACGCTTTACAAGTTCTTTTACAACTTACTTTAGTTAAGGCAACCAAAGCGTCAAGTTGTGTTCCTGCTGCACACATATTTCTGTTCCTTCTGTGATTTTGTATTAAAAATACATATGAAAATATTCTTGAATTGTCACACCAACTAGTGCAAGGAACATCTACCTATTACGGAAACAATCGATTCACATAACTCGAAATATAAACATTCGATTCGGAATCGAATAAGAGTTCTTTGTAAGTGTTGCCAGGAACAATTTAGATTTGCCTCGAACTTAGCAGTACGACACAACCAAGTGAACTGATGTGATTTGATGATTTGAAATGTAGAATATTCATCCTCAGGGGTGCCCACAGGGGGGTATTATTATTATAGAATAGTTAGGGTATAGAAGATTACCCCACATTTAAACCTCGCTGCGCTTAAAAATTGCATTTCCATCGGTGGCCAGTAATGGCGCGGCCGTCTTCTTTTGCTGTTTCCAGCACAAATTGGGGGGAGAGCTCTTTCGGTGACAGTCACGTGGGTTTCAAACGTCCTTATTAGTCAGATCTCTTGTATCCCAGCAAGGCTGTTACCAATGGCAAGGGCTTTCTTTTTCGCTGGTTTCCTTCCAAGCACCGCTGTTAGCATAGAATAGTTCTATGCTGTTAGGGGTGGGGTGAAGAGATGGGATGGGTGATGCGTTTCCGCCACCGCAAAGTTCTTCGGAATCTTTTACTCGAAAGTAAGGTTGCCTTTCCTATGCAACTAATTATTCTATGTTATTATACCATAGATTAAACGTTGGGGGAGGGGCGGCAATATCCGACTATTGAATATCGGTATTAAATCTTAGATTACTCTGGGAATTTTAGTTAGGGGGTTCTGAGCATTAAATTTGGGAGGGGATATCCAACTCTTGTGTATTAATATTACGTCTGATATTGTAGCGGAAAATGTGGTTTGTTGACGGATATTTTTTTTCTTTTGGAAGGGGTAATATCTAGGTATTCTTCAACATAAACAGTAAATCCAAAATTTTGGTTGGAGGATTGAATATTAAATTTATGGGGGGGGGGGAGATATGGAGCTCTTAATAAAGTGTAAAAATCTTAGATTGTCAAGGCATTTCTTTAGGGTTCGAACATTTTATTTGGGAACTATATTTAGCGATATGGTATGCGTACGTTTCGGCGCCGAACATGGGAAAAGAGTAGCTGGAAAATAGTAAATATCGAGGGATCCTATGAAAGCCTGCAAAAAAATGGGTATAAAAATTTTCTTGCTCGCAACAAAAATGCGTGTCTGGCATTTTCAGGAGACGATTGTGAAGAATTATACTGTACCTGCATTACAAGACAAACAATATTCTCGATATTTATTAACAATATAATTTCTTAAAATAGTGTCGGTATACTGCTTCATTTAAAACAGGTGAGTCATTTTGATTATATGGTTCTATTAGCAATATTATTGTATTATTGATTCCCTGTAGGCTATGCTGCAATAGTTGTACTAACTGTGTACTTCATAGTAACGTCTTGCACATTACTCGATAAAACAGGAAAATAAATAGTGTCAAATTCGCATTTCTAAGTTATTGTTGCAGACTAATTTTGCTTTGGCAAGTGAAATTTGCACTGAAGATGAAATCCATTGCTAAAAAAAATGTAGTTACCCCAAGCAGAGGGGGTGAGTTCTTTGAAGGAGGCACCTTATTATATTATCATCCCGCCCTTAGGGATTTCTAGCTTGGGTTCTGTAATTCTCGATCTTAAGTTGTGCAAGACTTTGTGTTAAATACCCAAATTGTGGACTCTTAGAATCTTGTCCTCCAACCACAAACACTGTTTAAATATATATTTATATAATTATAACACTTGAGATTGCTAGCTTTCCGTTATTTCGAAAATTCGAACCATTAAAAAATATGGACAGTTTAACAGGCTATTGTATTCAAATAAAAAGAAATATTACGTATTCACCCAAAATATTTTGAGGGGTAATGCATCCACGGTCTAGCTGGGGGATGGAAACCTCTGTTTAAGGAAGAAGGGCAGATCAAGTATCGTGTTCAATAAAGCTTAAAAAGACGTTACTTTCAGTAGACACGCAATCGTAATTAAATACTTCATGTGGATTACCACATATGATGAGATTTGGGGTGGATGGGCACCCCTGTTCATCCTTCCTGTATGTTCTTGCGGTATTTAAAATTATATATGTCACGAACCTATGGAAGATAACAAGAGGTAGGTATCCCCACAGTCGAACGGAAATACACCGGTGTGTCCAGTCGGTCCCGTTGCATAAATATTAATATTAGATTAGAGGGAAAGTGCAGATATTGGTTTCATATACTGATAGTATCAAGATAATATCAATTATCAACATAGCACGACAGGTCTTTGTCAGTGACAGTTTCTAGGGCACGGCCGGGTGCTCGAAACGGGGGAACGTGGGCGGATGCTATCCTCCAAATGTCTGTGTCATTATTGATGTGCCCATTACAAGCTAGCCACGTTGATCAACATTTGAATACATATTTCGCACTGTAGGATTACGCCCGGGACATTTCATTTCCAGCTACTTGGTTTTAAACCAGTGTTTTATATACCTGTATTTCGAGACACAGGTGTTCGTAAATCGGACCGTAAACGGGACTGGCAATCTCGGGACGAGAGCAAGGTAGTCCTCCTCGCACACGAGACGATGCGAGAGTCTGCTCGTCTTGTCTCGATAGCTACTATATATTAAAATCCGGTGGCTCTCTAATTAATGAAACTCTCAAATAGGGCTCGTGACACGCCTATATTTCAGATATTCGATTTGGCCGATTAATGCAATTGTGAGCCTGTGATGCGTGATTGCATACACGTTCAGGATAAAATTCCGTTTCTCGAGGACTCTGTAGCGTTGTACGAGGAGTCAAAATGTTGAGAAGAGTTGTTTATCTTGATGATAATGACCTATATGCTGTGTATCTTTGTGGGATGACTGATTGTTTGGTTTGGTTTGAGTTGGTGTTTTAAGTCCACTTTATGCACAGTAAGGCTAATCGGGACTGGACCTACAGTTTAAAGTGGAATCCGAACCACTTGTGCCTCCACCGAGTATCGAACCCGGGACCCCTTGATTACAAGGCGAGGACGCTACCACTGCGCCATCGGGGAGGCCCAGGATGACTGATTGTATATATTACTATACATATAGTGTTGCCCACGAGTCTGTCTGTCTGTCTGTCTCGTTTCGTCTCGTGGAAATGCTGTCTCGTCTCGAAAATATTCGTTTGTCCTGTCTCGTGTCTCGTCTCGAAGGGTTCTGTCTCGTCTCGTCTCGTAAAAATAATGCAGGATATTATGCCAACAAAAGTTATAACTAGGAGACATCACAAAATATTATTCTCGAAAATGGGTTAAACCTGTAATCACTTTGCTCACTGTAGTTATAGTGAGAATAAATATCATTCCTTAATCATAAGAACATGAGTATATCAAATAAAGTTTGTTGATTATCAATAGCTAGATAATGTATAGAATCTGCCTTGCTTTTCTAGCTCCCGTCCACTCTTTATCCATCGTACACGCAGGGAGCTTTCAGACGGAAGGAAGACGCGACAGGCTACAAGCCACACGGGGGTTTACACTGAAGTGACAAGCGACAGGATCCCCTTCCGTTCCGTCTATGATAAAAGTCTTCACCGCACGGGCAGTACCAACAGATCGAGGCGATTCTACGCTCGATATTAAGAAAACGACCCAATTTGAGCGACACGCAAGCGACAAGAGACACGTGGTACTTCGGTTCGAAAGGTTACGTTTACTGAGGGTTCGTATCTAAGCGACACATGTTGCTTGTCGCTTCTCTCCTGTGGCTTGTTCAATGTGACAAGCGACACGGAAGTATCACACTGAAGCAACGAACGACAGGGACATTTCAGTTTATAAAAAAAGCATGAATCGCGCATGCGTGGATAACAACCCTCGCGACTATACACGGTATCCAGAAAACGGCCTAAGCAGAACAAAAAGCAAGCGAACAAGCGAGATGTGCAGCTTCGGTTCGAAGAGTTTCCTGTGAGGAAGATTTCTTCACACCAAAGTTACAGGCGACAAGCGACACGAGTCGCTTAGAAGCAAACTTTCAGTAGTCAATGCAACCTTTCGAACAGAAGACACACGAAAAGCTGCCCGTGTCTCTTGTCGCTTCGGTCCGTTGTTCATGGATGCAGGGTGAATGTTTTCCTTCAGACTGAAGGGGATTGTGTCGCTTGTCGCTTGGGTGTGAATTATACGTGTCGTTTGTTGCTTCGGTGTGAAATTTCCACAAGATAGCTTTCAGGTTGAAGCGACAGGCGACAAGCGACACAGATTTTTCGCACCAAAGCAACAAGCGACACGCTCCCTTAGGGCGATTTTAGACCGGAGCGACAAGCGACTCATGTTGCTTTGGAACGAGCCAATCAACAGCAACGATTCACAGCGTAGGAGCATGGCAGGCCGCACAAACCTGCGTTCGATTGGTGAAATCCTGAAACGACACGTGTTACGGGTCGCGTGTCTCTTCGATGTGAAATCTCCCTTAGTCTATAAGCAAGCTTTCACTGTGAATTCACTACCAACAGACAGAAGCGACACAATGCACGCTATTAAAAAACGGCCCAGTCCGAACGACACGCAAGCGACAATGCAACACGTGCCGCTTGCCGGTCTAGTCGCTGCCATTCATTTCCAAGCGACACTTGTTGCTGTCGCATGTCGCTTATTACTCCTATGACTTCAGGCAATTTTATGTTCGTTAAATCAAAGCAGAGTATATAATTACACTAGCTTTTTACTAGGTTTTTAGAGCCGCGGTGGTTATGACTTGATTGGTTGTTTTAAGTCTACTTTATACACAGTAAGGCTAATCGGGACTGGACCTACAGTTTAAAGTGGGATCCGAACCACTATGTGCCTCCACCGGGAATCGAACCCGGAACCCCTTGATTACAAGGCGACGACGCTAGGAGCCGCGGTGGTGTAGTCGGTATGGCGTCTGACTGCCAGACGGGAGACCCGGGTTCTATTCTCGGAGTGGGTGAATAAAGGTCGGAATTATTCCACATTGTCCTCGCATAAGGCAGTTTCGGGGCTCAAGAGCCTCATATCAATGGGTGCATGGGGGCAATTCTGGAGGGCAAAAGAGGCCGGAGTGTGATGTTGATCACTTTGCCTCCAAAATGACCTTTCCCCCACATCCCGTAAATGTGCCTTCATGCAGTGACGTGCACTGAGGAGTAGCTAGTCTAGCAGAGATAGATCAATCAATCTCACGTCTCTAATTATTTTCAAATCACAATATTTATTGTCTTGAAGCCTCAGTTCATATGCAACACTTCTTTCCACGCGCTTCTCGTCCCTCGATGAGATCAGCTGGCAAGGCTGGATACCCTAGCTGGCTCTTCTTCCGCCTTACCAGTTCCAGGTATAGACAACCGCCCGAAGCGAAAGGGAAGATTTCTGCCTGTACTTCCCTTGCCCCCTCGGCCCCCGCTTCAATGGTTGAAAACCCGTGGTTTCAGGTCCTATAGTCTATCTCCTATAGGACAGATAGAGGATTGGTTTCCCTTCGATTCCTTTGTAAATCCTCTATAGAACTCAGGGGAAAATTTTCTGCAGTACTTATGTTCCCTGTATTCACACAACCTTTTATACGTTGTACAATATGTATGTATAATATGGGATGTAGTTTTACTTGTATTATGTGCAGACAAAAATGTTGTGGTTTCTTTTATCTTTTTTTCAAATATGGAATATATAATGATGGAATAACAAATATTTGCTCACGCTCTCTCTCGCTCTCGTTTTAGTAGTGTTTTATTTAAATATACTAATAATTTGGCCTCCAATAAAAAATGGGTAAGCTAAACAGTCATAAATACCGATGTATTAATTTGGGCAAGAAAAAGCGCTTTTTAATTGTTGTTGTTGGTTTGGCTTATTTTACTTCACCTTTCTGTCACATTTGGTTATCGCGAAAATGAGGATGAGTGATGATATAATGAAATTGATGAAGGGACCTCACAAAGGACAATTCAGGCCGGGATTCGAACCCGTGACGAGCGCGCATTCTTGTTCCTATGTGTTTTGTTACCTGTTCATCCCCTCTAATATATTTAATTTTTGCCACCTTCCATCACTTTTTCTAGCTGTATAGATTTAATCGCGATAAGTAGCTAATGAGCTTATGGAAGTCACGAGGGACAATCATAAACAGAGAACTCTGGACTCCTGATTTCACAGTGCCCTGCAGATGCGCTGGGAGGAAATTACTTGTATTTTCTTTTTCCTTTCTTTAGCGTTGCTTTTCCATCACTTTACCTAACTTCTGCCATGACGATGAACGTTGATTAAATTAAACGGATGAAAAGGTGTTACAAAGGAACACTCATGCACAGGCCAGGGCTCGAGCCGGATCTTTCAGTAACGAGATCGTGAGATGGAGAAATTAGGGAAATCAAGCAATGCAAATTGTTTGGAAAAACGTTAATCATATACAAATATGGTGTTTCAAAAATCCAATTGAAATTTACGTACCACTGAGTAAATACGCAGTTTGCTTTACCGATACCCAAGTATCCGAATAGTTAGAGCTTTCCACTCATCTTTGTTGTCGGCCGACCTCCGTGGGGGAGTGCAAGTGGTCCCGGATCGATACCCGGTGGAGGCACATAGTAGTTCGGATCCCACTTTAAACTGTAGGTCCAGTCCAGATTAGCTTTTATGTACATAAAGTGGACTTAAACACCAAATCAACCAACCGCGGGGGAGTGGTTATCACTGCACGCTATGACACAAGGAGTTCCAGGTTCGAACCCCGACCTGGGGATGGGTGTTATTTGTGTTTGTCTCTTCTTTAATTGTATTGTATCATCTTCGCGATTAACCAAATGTGTCAGCGACGCTAAGTAGCATAAATCAAATCAAACCATTGATTGATTGTTTGATTTGGTTTGTTTAACTTCGCTTTCCCTCCACTTTTGGTGATGCAATAAAATTGATGAAGGGACAAACACAAATAACACCCATGCCCAGGTCGGGATTCGAACCCGTGATCTCTGGCTTAATAGTCAATTCAACATGTTTTGGATTTTCGAAAGTGGGTGGGATTAACACGTGCTTCTTTTCAGTAGTCCTTCCTCATTTTGCAATCCTTTCCTTTCTTTGACGTTCTATTTTTTGGAATACTGGGCCCTAAAGGAAGGAGGGGGATTATGACCCACACCAACCTCCCTTGGGCACGCCACTGATTGCTACCCCAAGAGTCGACATCACCGCACGTCACTGCCTTCATGGCACTGTGTTATATGCACTTGGAACTATACCTTTACCTAGGTTTTTAGTGCGAAATTTTTGGAGTCTGCAACCAGCACTCGAGGCTGCTGTGGATTTTGAGAAGAGGGTCGCAAATGAAAGAAGGGTCTGTTTGGGTGGAACCACGAGCAAAACAACCTGCGCAGACCTGCGAGTCCTGTACACCGTACCCCCGCGAGTAGGGGAGGGGGAGAGTTGACCATGCTTCCTTATGGCCCGAGGTAGAGGGAAGAAGGGAAAGCAGCGCGGGGACTTCTCGTCCCAGATGAAATTTCAATAGAAAGATACAGGGATTTTGCAAGTTAAGATAGCTGGGACACGAGGCTAAAATCTGGGCAAATTCGTTACGGACAACGTGTAACGAATTAGGATTTTTCGAGGGGGGAATCTTACAGATCTTTATTCATGTAATAGAAGCGGTTTGGGTTTCCAAAGAAAATGCTTTATTCGGAATAAATAAATATTTGCAATTGATTAGTTATTTTGTTTATATTTTTTCGAGTCTTTCGAGACGAGACGAGACTTTTCAGGGGCCGTGTCGTCCCGTCTCGTGTCTCGTCTCGTCTCGAATTTTAAAAAGCCTGTCCTGTCCCGTCTCGTCTCGTGGGCGGGATGTAAGGGGTGCTCCTTCCACGTAGTGCACCCAATTGTCAACCTCGCTTCCACGTAGCACACCCTGGACTGCAGACTAACGAGGCTCTGGCGACTGGCCCCATTGTCAATATAATTTTGTTTGTGTTGTCCTGTGTTTTGTCCTTATTTGTGCTGAGTGCTCCTTTACAGCCTCAGCTTTTAACGAAAGTCAGAATATTTTATGATTTTAGTTATGCAACGTTAGAGTTGTTCCTTGTATCGGTAAGGGGCTGGACCCCGTATAATGTGACGGGTGCAAAATAGCCTTAGTGCTGACGCACCCAAAATTTTAAATTCAAATTCCAAAATTTCAAAAATTCGTCTCGTGGGCAACACTATTAATACATAGACCTCCGCAGGATATTACCAGGGAGGGGCAAGCAAACTAATTTTTACCAGGGAGGCAAACAAGGCATATTTTTCTCTCTTAACAGTAGCTATTGCCTCCTCAAAAAACACTCCTTGAGTTTGAAATGATCATGTCCCTGCACGCTTTTCTAATAGAATTAACGTAAAGCACTGTGACTGAAATGAAACTGTATGTGTGAAATTCATATACCTAGGTACGTATACCGTAGTAGACTTCACACAAACAATCTCGTTCTGAAATATTACTCATGCAAATTATTGTGATGTGCTTTCCATTTTATTCTATTGCCGTATCTTTGTACATTTCCTTAAACTGTCGTAAAGTTGCTATTTTAAATTATTACTCTTTTATTATACTTTGTCTCGGTTATCTCTGGAGCAAGCGGACGAAAACAAGTCTCTGCGCAACTAGTGACGCGAGACGGCTCCACTCAATGAACACGTGAGAGGAAACGGGGTTGCGTGGAGGGAGGAAAGCGACTGCAGTCACCAGCTTTCGCAGCATCGTGTACTGCTTCGCTCTACCCAGTCGATTTCCCCCTTCTCTGCAGCTATGCGCGGTATTGCTCCACAGATTATGGAGATAGAGTATAGTTTTGATGAATGGTAGAAATTGCTGGTGAAATATTTTTAATTTTTAATAATTGTAGATGAATATTAATTTTTCAGGGGGCATGCCCCTTGTCTTCTATCCGAACGTCCATGATAATACACATTTCGAAATTCCAAACGAGGGCCTCCCCGATGGCGCAGTGGTCATGGATTCGATTTCCGATGGAGAGACATTACACAGTGGTGCTGTCGGATCCCCAACAAGGACGACATCGCGCTGCGACGCCAAGGGTCCCGGGTTCGAATCCCGGTCGGGCTTGGTTGTTTGTGAATGTCCATTCATCAATTTCATCATTTCATCACTCATCCCCATCTTCGCAAATTAGCCAAGAGGCACAAAACGCGAAGTAAAATAAACTAAATCAATCAATCAATCAATCAATCAACCCAACAAGGACGGTAACGAGTGTCGTGTGAGGCGAAAACTAGCAGACGAGCAAGTATCACAGAACTAGTCCAAGTCCAACTGGAAAATGCTGCCACTTCAAACTGTATGTACAGTCCCGATTAGCCGTAACTAATCATAAAGTTGATTTGAAACAAACTTTGCCACCAGGCCCGGATTTCCCAATAGGCCTCATAGGCCCGGGCCTAGAGCAGCACTTTGGTAGGGGCGGCACGATTGTTTGTTTTAAATTTATAAGGAATACCTAATTCTCGGATTGCCTCTTTCTTTCTCCGGACACACGAATGGAATGACTTAATGTAGTTGTATTGTAAATAAAAGTTATTGAAGAATATTTCTTAAGCGAGACAGGCTAGCAGAGCTCGGAACTAGTTTACTCATTTGTTGTTTTAATTACGGACGTTGTTGTTTCGAATGTACAGTATTGTGCTGAGCCAGGTCGGCGATCGCGGCAAGAACGTGGAGCCTACCGCTTGCTTTTGAAAGACAACACCGGTTTGGCTGCGTTCCAGAAACACCGTTCTTTGTTAAACGGCATTGGCCGCATATCAAAAGCATGTGATTCGCGTTAAATTGTTGTGAATTAAACTGTCGGCGCTAGCATATTAAAGGGGTTTCGCATTGTACTATTTTACTGTTAGTTGCTCGAGAATATTATTCAAGAAGTAGGTGGTGTGTCGCGTCTCGCGTGTGTCACTGTCCGACTTGCATTTGTTGGAGTAAGTTTAAAACGTCATTACTCTCATTATGAGTGATTAAAGAGTAAGACTCAGTGGGTCACAATGCAAAAAGAGAAAAGCGGAGAAAGATGAAAAGCAGGAAGCATTTCTGAAGAAGGTTCAAAAAATCAGTTTTTTTTCTTATACAGAAATATAATCAGGAAAAAGTTAGGAAAGTGCCGTTGATGAGCCCAGTATGTGTTCTGTCGATTCTACAGATGTTCCTCATGCATCCAATGTATGATGGTATGTACCTATTACTTAAATATAGTAAAAATAAGTCTTCTCTGAAAAACAAGGTAAATGCTAAAATGTAATTTATATAATTTATGTCATATCGCTTTGTTACATTTTTGTATGTAACTATCATTTAATTAATATTGCAATAGTAAAAATAGTAATACAGAAAATAATGATTTTTTTTCAGTCTTGATAAACGGTATGGGGGCGGCAGAGCTTGTTTGGCCTAGGGGTGGCAAAGAGGTGAATCTGGCTCTGTTTGCCACTAGTTTTTAACTCGAAACGAGAAAAAGATTCGCTTTGAGACCGATGTGAGAAGGAGGGATCACTTGCGACCCGAGACCAGCCAAGCCGGGTCCTGAGACCTGAGTCGTCCGTCGAATTCGAATTCATAAATAATTTGCGTTCTCCGGAATCCTATGTGTCCCACATAGGCCTATGGCTATATACTAGTCTTTAGGAAAGTTGAAACACGGGGCTTTGGAATCAAGGGGTTCCAGGATCGATTGGCCGTGGGGACATATTGTAAAGTCACAGTCACGTGATAGCGTAGTTCCAGTCCAGTGCTCGAAGTGAAAGTTCCTAGCTGGGGGGGAGGGGGTTCTCGCTCGATTTCGGGATAAGCAGGGGATGATTGTATGGATCAGTGCAGTATGTGGAGGTCGTATGTAAATTATCCTAGTTGAAGGGATGCTTCATGAAAATTTCCTCCCGCGCCCCATCCCCCCCGCGCCTTTTCGGGCACTGGTCCAGTTCCTATAAGTCTATCGGAGAATAAAACGCACTTGAGACAAGGTTTGCAACTTTTATGGGATTTGTAGTCGACGGTGCAAACCCTGGGGACCGACATCCAGCGTTCTTTCTTTTAACTCAGAAAAACACTTGCTTCTATTTTTGTGTTAAATAAAGATTAAATTTGAGACAACTTTATACCACGTATCACTTAATGTATATTAAGCAAAATAGGCCATTACTAGACGCACATATGCAGCACAGGGCCACAAGATAGAATCGCGGCTTTGCAAGCATTAAAACACAATCATTTAAAAATAAAAACGCGAAATCGAATGTTTTTGTCATAAATATCTATTTATCTTTCTTACTTTACCCCTGGTTGTGGTCTCTGCAGAACGTACATTTTTCGGAAGTACATTCAAAAATATCTCATCTCCGCAAAGATCCGTTGGTAAACAGGAAATTGAAAACGTTACAAGCACCACTTTTGTATAGGAAATGTAAAAGGTAAAGTTCCCCTTGCATATAGCACTGTGCCATGAAGGCACATTTAGGGAATGTGACTGTAGGGCCTCGCACATTCTCGATCTCGGCCATTTTGGAGGTGATGGGATCAGCACCACGCTCCGGCTGCCTTTACCCCACATGGTTGCTCCCAGGTGTCCATTGATTCGAGGCTAGGTGAGCCCCAGAGCCGCTTTATGCGGGGACAAGGCTGGAAAAATTCCCACCTTAGATCAACCACCCCGGGAAGCGATCCCGGGTCTCCCGCGTGGCACCGTTCTCATAGCTCAGAAAATGCTATAGCTGGGTAATTGGCATGAGAGGGGTCCAAAATTCATGACACGCACCTGATCTCCAACGTATTAGTTACGGCACTATAAGGGTGCCCGCAGGAGGGGAATAATGGCGCAGATGGGGTCATCAATTTTATTCTTTGGGGACGACGACTTTTCCTTAAAATAATATAAAATTGGAAATTGATAACAAATAGAATAATCTTCTTTTTCTAAGCCTTGAAAACAATGCTAAACCAGATATCAGCCCGTATCTCTTCAGTTAGAACCAGAAAACATTATTGTTATTTTGCATTTTCGGCCTTGTGTGGGTTTTAGGTCATTTTTCAGTATTTGTTGATGTTTTTATTGCATTTTTCTTCATTTTTTAGGCTTTTTTGCTCCTCCCTTGTTTCGTGAATTTTAAATGCATTTGCTAGCATAACTTATAGGACATGGTCCTTTTAGCAAGTTCGCCATTAATCGAAAATACGGTCAATGGAAAATTACGATACTATTTTAACTGAAATATTTGGCAATTTATTAAATAATTTATTGTGGTAAATTCATTTTTCTTCCAGCAAATGTACTCGAAACACAATCGTATTTTCAGATGCTGGCCGACCACTGTATCGTGGAAGGTCCACTGTGAAAGAAGATGAATTGGTGTAATTTTATGTAACCTTGAAGTAATAATGAAGAAAACTACATTAGAAATTAATTGCTTATATCTTTGCTTCAGTAGTTTAAACCACCAAACAACGGGTTTTATAGAATTATTCAACTACTCTCTTATAATTTCTGAAAAAAAATCAAGTTTTCATTTTCAGAGAAATTCTTAGGTCATTTTTTAAAATTTTTAAGGTCATTTTTTACATTTTTTTAGATCAACAACTTCCGAGTCCTACTAATGAGGTTCAACAAGCCTCCTGCCGATCCTTCCTGACTGAAGTTTTCCGTGGTTTCCTAAGGCCAGGGCCGGCCTTAGTGCGTGCGAGTGCGGGGCCTATATAAAAAATTGTCAAAGGTCTGAAAAGTCAGAGATTTTCGTCTCCTAGCCTCAAGTACAGGTACCCTATATACTCATAATGTGTACTGTACATTATATATTTTCGTGTTAAGTACTGTCGGAATAAAAATTATGGATACCTGAGTTAGGTCTTTAATTAAAAATTAACCAGACGACCATAAAAACGAGTTACATCAAAATTTAGCTTATTCAATTCTGCTATGGTAACCAATTTTTTTCGAGTATGCAGGGACGTCGTTAGGGGAGGGCACGGGGGGGCACTGGCCCCCAGAAACGTTCACGTGGCCCCGGCAAACTGTTCTACACTTGCTGAAAATTTTACTTTCATGACAAATATTGCAAAATAGTTTTTCAGTAATTTTTTCTTTCAGTTAGAAACACTGTTCTTAATTTGAGTGGCACGAACCCAAAACCACATTTCTTTCTCGTTTTCCTGGTTCTAGCTATAATGGATGTCAGTGTAGGAACCTAGAACTTCGTTGTTTCTCGAAATTTTGAGGGAGCGGTCTTTCCACCCCTAGCAGTCGCAGGTCAACAACAGGCAGGGTTGGGCGTTCAGTGTTGCCGTTGCGTCCAAACAATGTTTTGAGCTTGAGTAGATTGAAGAACGACCGCTTGTGCAGCGGTAAACCACATATATGCAAACAGTTACAACTGGTCCCGAATCAGAGCGCAATACACGCTAAATAACTATAATGGTGGCAGGATGCCTCATATCTCCGGGTAAGTAGTATTATTCGCACCAAATATCTATTCTACTATTGAAACAGTCTAAAACACGCAACGTGTTAAAAGTAATTATCTTCACAAACTGTACGATTTCTCGGGTCGCATATTTTTCTCGATATCGTGAAGACCGATTTTGAGAATCCTCCTTAACAAACGATGCCTCCCCGATTGCGCAGTGATAGCGTTGTTGCCTTGTAATCGGGGAGTCCCGGGTTCGATACATGGGTGGAGGTACACAGTGGTCCGGATCTTACTTTAAACTGTAGGTCCAGTCCCGATTAGCCTTACTGTGCATAAATTGGATTAAAAACACAAACTCAACTCAACTCCTTAACAAACTTTTCGAAGAATCGAAAATTTAAACAAGAACAAGTAAATACATTTTTGTAATTTTGAAGTAAATTATTATTATTATTGTTATTATTTTGGGTATTTTTGGTTCGTATGAATCTGCCTCACACAGTAAGCTTATTTTGTCGAGTCAAGTACAATAACAAACCCTTGCAATAAATCACTGGAAACACATGTGAGGTTGCACATATACGTATTTAAGTATCTATAAATATATAATAACCCGTGGTTCGACAGCCCTGGAAGGGCATTGGTCTATCTCCCGACTGCCAGTCCTTCCCACAATCCTACCTAAAATTTTAGAGGTGTGGAGATCTTTAACCAGTAATGGTGTGACGTGGGGTCAGCACGTCGAACCCCCAACCGTTATAGGGGATATCCGTAAAGAATAATTATATTCTTGTGGTAAGGAGTCGTTGTCATTTAACAAACTTTATTAATTTTTTCCATCAGCATTATTTAAAATGTAGTGACATACTGAACTTACCAACTTAACAAAGGCACATTGATTGCTAAATGAGGCATTTTTCTTGTGTTGCAGAGCAGGTTCAGTTTTTGGAGTATTGCAATGTTTTACACAGTCCGTTCGAAGAATTTTGAGAATATTGATGTTTTGTCAAAGGGACCACCCCCGAATAAATATCTGTGGATGTTTTACAGGTTTCATCGTATTTAAGAAGATAATTTTTCCGGTGCAACTTTCCTCCGTACAACATTTCTTTTGCCACTCAAGCTGAAGAGCCGATTCATAGGTGCAACGACCTTGGCAGAAAGAAACTCTGATTGGCACCATGTTGACAAAAGACTCAAGAAGTCCCGCAACCGACAGAACTCGAAGCGCTCGGATCCTACGGTAACATACACTTTGGTTGAACACAAACGGATGCATTGGTAGGAAACACAGTGATTTTATGGGTCGTCCCTTTCTGGGAAGTCGGGGACCTTTTGAAAACACGCTTTCGCTTCATGCACACCAGGGGGCCTAAGCCAGGTCACCCTCTCCCACAAAATCTTCTCTTCATCTGGCTCTGGTTATCGGCCGCGCCGAAACGCACTGCAGGTAGCTAGGACTTTCTGGGTTAATTACTTTATGGTTCACCATGGACATATGCTTTTCAAATTGCAAGAGACAAAATTCTACTGTTTGTCCCTTTTCTGGCGGGAGATGAATGACAAAGATGTCGCGGTTCCTTCAGGTTCCCACACTCAACCCTTGTGCTCATAACCTGCAATGAAGGGAAAGGCCATAATAAGCCTTTGTAATATACCAATTTTATATCCTTCCTTGGTAACTTTCCACTCATTCTCAAGAAACATCTGCTTCTTTTTGCCCTACTGTGTTGATTGGTCGACAATTGATGACTGTCAGCTAGTTCGAAGAACAGTTTGATCCAAACAGTTGTTTCGTAGTTAGCTTCTGTAAACGTGAGATTCCGGTAGGATCACGGAGTGCTTGAGATCTCATTTTCATGCTTTGCGAGTGAAATTTCGATTGATTTGGTTCATTTTACTTCGCTCTTCTGCCACATTTGGCTAATTGCGAAGATGGGTATGAGTGATGATATGATTAAATTCATCAATGGACACAACAAACACCCATGCTCAGTCCGGAATTCGAACCCGGCACACCTGGCATCGTAGCACAATGTGCTAACCACTCCGCCACGGGGGTAGGCGAAGTGAAATTTCGAGTGTGAAGCTGCCAGCTTGTTTTCCTCTCGAAAAAGGTGAAGTAGGATCGACTGATCAACCAAATGTCCAACACATTAGCTTTCTAAATTGGTGTCCGACTACCACACAGGAGACCGCGTTTGACTCCCAGGGCGGTTGATCTCACATGTGATGAAGAATAAGTCACATTTCAATTAAGGAAGGAAACGAGGTATGTAGTCAACATTTTATAGTAGTGTGCATGCTCTAGAAATAATACGTTTCAAAATTCTGCATATTTTGAGATTTTTCTTTATTTAGCCTCCACCAGGGTTGTCAAAGGTCCATCTACCCATAAGTTCTATGGATTTTATTGGGTTCCGTTGCAGGACCGGAACCTTTCTTCTCGCACAATTTAAATTCGGTCCTAGTAGTGTATTGTTCCATTAAAAAAAGTTACTGGATCGTATTTAAATTGATCCGGAAAAAAAATCCTGCACCGAATTTTAATTGATCCTGGAAAAAAGGTTCTTGGACAGTGTTTAAATTCAGCTGCAAAACAAGGTTCCTGGACCGTATTTAAATTTTGCCGAAAAAAGGGTTCCTGCACCGTATTTAAATTCATACGGAAAAAAGGTTGCTGGACCGAATTGACGCCTAGAACCCATTTACACTTGCTGATTTTCTCTCCCGGATGTGAAATGAATATATTTACAATACCTGTACCATTAACAACCCTGGGATTGTTAAAGATTAGGGAACGCATACATTCTAATCCCATTATAGGACCGGAACCTATTCTCTCGCACAATCTAAATTCGTACCAAGTTCCGAATTGTTTCATTTCAATACGGAACTTTGACCCTATTTAAACTGATCCGGAAAAAATGTTCCTTGACCGTATTTAAATTCATCAAGAAATAAGGTTCCTGGACCGAATTGAAATTTATCTGGGAAGAATATTCCTGGACCGAATTGAAATTGCTGATTTTCTCTCCTGGACCGGAATTGAATTTATTTAAAATTCCTGGACCTTTAATAACCCTGGCCTCCACCCGCAAATGCAGACGCTGTGGCTGCTGCTTAGGCGGAAAAGTTGACTAGACATACAAATAAAATTTATCCAAAGGTATATAGCGAATAATAGTTGCTTACATAATAATATCATGAAATACGGAGAGCCAAGTTACTTATCAAGCATTTTCTGTTATTTGCCTATCCTAGTGGGAGCGAAAATCATTTGCCCTTGCTGGTGAACTCGGTTCCTGCAAATTCAATACGGCGTTTTTTAATTTACATTTCTATTTGGGCCGACAACTCCGTGTTGGAGTGGTTAGCAGGTTACGCTACGAAGTAGAATGTCCCGTGTTCGAATCCCGGCCTGAGAATGTGTCTTCTTTGTGATGGTCCTTTCATCAAGTTAATCTTAACTCATTCTCATCTTCACGATTAGCCAAAAAGTGTCAGAAAAGTGAAGTAAAATGAACCAAGTCAATCAATAATTTCTATTTCGTTATTTTACGCCGCTTTTCTACCTCTTGTGTTAAATGCGACGATGAGACTGAATAATGATCCGAAGGAATAGCGATGCGAGACATGATGCATCCACACCTGTCCAAGGTCCGAACCTTGGACCTCTGGTTTCGTAGTGTGTCATGCTCATGCTTCGGGAGTGGAATCCTTTGAATTAAAAACTATAAAAGTAGGGTGAAAGAAAACAACATTGTACTGTGCAAAAAAGCCATGTTTAGGTCCTCTAAAGAAAAGTACAGTTATTCAGTAAAATTAATTTTGAAGGACAAAGCCTCCGAAGTGTTTTTCCATTCGGTGACGCGTGGTCATCACATGAGTCCCATCTAGCTTTGAGAGTGGAATTCGCTTACATATTGATTTCAAGTAGCTTCTCAATTGTCCTCACGATGTTAGGCCATCACAGAAATTTTGGAGTTTCTACCAGGGATCGAACCTTGAAAGACTAGAGCGCAATAATTTGAGCGCACGAGAATTTTGTTGTTTCTATTGCCATCATATATTCAGTTTTCCACGCGCAAAGAAGATTACTTTTAAGAAACTAGATGTGAGCATAAAATTTCGTATATATCGTCATCATTCTCCAATGTGAACAGTACGACGCCACAAAAGACTCGTGCATGTCCCATAGAATAGTGGTTAAGGGTGTCGCCTTGCAATAAAGGCCGCCGGATTCGATTCTGGTATAAACAATAAACATGGGATGCCTATCTTGAACTCATTACACAAACATTTCATTTTCGCACCGTTGTCATAATTGTACACCTGATTCCAGCACCCTTTTATATCTAAACCCACGGAAGAGAGTTTTCTCTACTTCTCAATTTTCTTCGAGCAAATTTACAAATCTAAGGAGTAACGACTAATGCCATTGTTCTTGGTATCTCAAATCTGACATAAGAGAAAATACATGGATTTTTAAAGACTGTCTAGAGGCCATTAAGTTAATGCGTTCATTGTGCATTTAGATTCCCGAATAATGGCCTTGGATTTCGCGAGTCTATATTCGTAAATTTTAGGGGGCTACAGGAGAATAGTGTTCTCTTTCAACAATATATATATATATATATATAAATAAAGCACACACACATACTGTACATACATGTAGGCAGGGACGGCGCCAGAAATTTTCGACCGGGTGGGCAGAAGCTCCTTATTGATAGATTAGGGTGGGCAGTATAAATGTAAGACCATTTATGTGTACGTATGTATCCCCCTCTCTCTTACACTCCCGATTTTCCTCTTACTTCTTTTTCCTTTCCTTGTTTTCCTCTCTATTCTTTTCTAATCTATTCTCGCATCTTGTTCCATTTCCTTTCGTTTTGTCTCTGATGGACACAAGGAAGTGTTTACACATGCGCAGCCATACCCCAGCCATACATTCTAATGTATGCATGTTAATACAGTGAAATAAATTTGAATTAGATTTAAGCTTGTGTTGCAAATACAAGGCACATACTTGATTTTATGTATTCGGCGACAATGATAGAAAGTGCGATGGTAGACAATCGTGCAGTTTCTCGTAATTTAAATGCATGTTTCTGAGCATAGTATTTTCATCGTATGAGTTTTTAACTGAAAGAGTTTTCTTACTCCTTGGGGGTCACTTTTCTTAGCTTACAAGGTTTGTACAACTGAGAAATCTATCTGAATGTTTGTAGTAGCGGCGATTGGGTGCCAACATTTGAGGGGCAAGGACAATATACTTTTTAGAAAAGGCTTAGCATAAAGAGACCATAGTGCAGGGGCAAAAAGTGGCAAAATTTGGCGAGGGAACCGCATCCCCCACTTCCCGGTTCTCCTAATCGCCGCCACTGAATGTTTGGATTAAAATGAACGTCTTATTAGGAATGATTTAAAACACACACGGAAATCATATTCTTTGTTCATTGTCCATGAAGTATTCCTAGGCTAATGAAAGGCTATTTTGACAGAATATCACTCACAAACAAGTAAGATCGAAAAATCTGTTCAGAATTGAAGAGATTCTAAGTTGTTATTCATTTTCTGAACTGTCATGTTACTAATGCGGGAGAAGCAATACACGTATGGTTGGTTACATGAACATATTTTTTGAGGTAACAAAATGATTTAGGACACAAGGAATTCATCGTGCCAGTAATAATCCATCTACGTATTTTTCATAATGACTTGGGTTGCATGGCGTGAACATTTCGAACACACTAGAATGTTAACCTCTATCCTGTGCAGCACACCCTGGAAACTTGATTTTTCAGGCAACGAGTCCCTGGTGCTTGGAACCACTGTCAAAGTAATAATTTATGAGGGTTTGTATTTTGAGTGTCAGCTTGTGTTAGTTTTCGCCCCTTCGTAACTTTAATATAATCACCATTGAACCTTATCGTCGTCATTATCAAAATTAGCAGAAAAATGACTTAACCTTGAAACAGCCAATGGGTCATATATGACCCATGGTGCGGATTACAACATTCACGTGCTTTTAGGACCTTCATACTTGTATGTGAGGTTGTAAACGCTGACAGATGTTGAGACAGACATTGAAATGTCATGTGGAAGAAAACCCACCCCCTCCCCCTTTCTCTAATATCCAAATTAGCTATTTTTTAGCCAAAATGCAAATTGTACATATTGCTTCATATTTCAGCTTGTATGAGAACTAGAACTTGAAACAAGTTTCACTTTGTTGCAGAAGGTCTTCTCTTTAAAAACAATGCAAATGTTTGCGCCCTTTTTCCAAAATAGCGGGAGAAGAGGGTGCGAACGGCAATTTTTTTTTCATTGAAATTTTGGACTTGGCCCCTCCCAACCACGTTTTTCTCACTTGGGCTTTCTAAATTGTACACGGTCGCGTGCTCTGATGTTTTTGCTTTCAAACAAAAGTTATCCGAAGCATATTGCTCAAATAGTATCCGAGATATAACGTTTTTATGAAATAAGTGTAAAAATTTAAAAATTGCGTGCAAAGGCCGCGGCTAGAGAGGGGTTACTTTCGAAAACCAGCTCGGCTGTTTAAAGGTTAAATATAACAAATCAACCACAACTTACTGTTCCAAAAATGGAGTTGCATTAGTTCATACCTCTTAGAAAGTTGAGATGGTAGTTTCAATTGCACAGCGTTTCATTAGTGGATCAAGTCAAGGCAGCTAATTCCGTGAACAATGATGTTGTTTTCCCAAAGTCTCAAATATTTGCCTCAGGCAATCACCCTCCTAAAATGGACGCACCTTCTGTGGTGATAAAATGCCACGTTTGGTTCGAGTAATTTCTGTAAATTTTTTCCCAAAGGCATAACGCTGTCGCATTATAATGAAGAGGTCATGTGTTGGACTCCCACCTTCTCTAGTGGAAGCACAATGCACACTGGTTCGCACTACACGTTAAACTGTAGGTTTAGTCCCGATTAGCCCATCTGAGCATAAAAGTGGGCTTAGAAACAAACTAACAAAATCGTATTCTATTCTGGATACTTCGTGACATAACTCTTTTCCTTTACTTCAGCTGCATCTACAGATTCTGTTGACATTTTCGGCTGATTCATGTGGCAAAATTTATGTATGGAACGAGGATTTCTAAATAGGATAAGCCACTCATTAGCAATTGAATAATTCTGTAGCTTTTTCCATACATAACTGGTTTATTAAAATTTATTCACTGCAGTATTGTAGTGATTATTGTGATTCCTTATTAGTAAAATAAATATAAAGTTGATATTTCGCATACCATATTGATATTTGAAGATAAGAAGTATATAAAATGAAATAAAAAAAGGGACACTTCTGGAATTTTAATGCAGAGCTAATTAAAACTATATTATACTCTCTAGGTTTATGGCTTCAGCAACAGAAGCCTTCCATCTGTCCCTATTCGGGGCAAGATCAATCCAATCTTTTCGATCCTTGCCGATTTCTTTTAGGTCCATCTCAACGTTATCCCTCCATCCTCGTCTTGGCCTTCCTACTGGTCTCTTACCATCAGGTTTCCCAACAAGAATCCTGTAAACTATTTTTTTCCTCTGCCATTCGTGTCACATGGCCTGCCCATCTAAGTCTTCTTGATTAAATTATTCTAATAATAATAATTAAAAAGTCAAAATAATGTGTTGCCGATGGAAGTAACCCTAAGATGATGATTTTATTTGTTTAATAAGAGATTATTTTAACCATACCCAGGCCGGGATTTATATACGTATGTGGAGGCCCGGAGCTGCAGTCCTCAAGTTCGACCTAAATTCTGATCTAATCTTGATCATACCCTGCATAATTTTGAGCCTCCTAAGCCTACTAACTGCTTTTAATCATGGAAGTATTCATTTGATCACAGTTTTTGTTTCAATAGCTCTAGTATTTACTTTCACTTTCTAATGACAAAATTGGCTTTTCATGGGTTGATATGTGAATATTTCTAGCATAGATAATATTCACAAGTAAAATATATATGTTATGAACACCAGAATACACTTATTTATCGAATTATTCATATATCTCCAAGTATATGTACTTATTGAATTTGATTGGGTGGGCAATCGGGTGGGCACAGGAATTTTTGGGTGGGCGCTTGCCCACCCGTGCCCACCCCTGGCGCCGTCCATGCATGTAGGCCTATATGGTATATTAATAGTTTGTTAGTTTTTAATGGTTTGATAGAAAAAAAATCTTAAGTTTTGGGCCCCTCCGAACTGATGAACCTAGCTACGTCCCTGCGAGTATGCCTTCGATTTTTTATCGTCGTGAGAACAAGAAAAGTGCCGTTTTTTGTGATTTCCAAACGACCTTTCCTCTTTGAAATTCTATAAATAAAGAAAAACTTGTGGTCCTATCTCGTGATTAAATTTAAATACCACTTGTCATTCCGGGAGATAACAAAGTTTTTACGGGAGACCGGGCGGTGAGTTCGATTCTGCTGGGAGGGTTGGCAAGCGTGTGTGTGCATAAATTACTGCGTGTTTGTTTCTCAACTTCATTTTCATCTCTTCCTCACTATCGTCGCAATCAGTAAAATACATAGAAAAAGTTACAGCTCTGCTAAAGTTAAATTACAATTGAGTTAAAAATTATTGAACTCGGATGTCAGTCAACAAGTGTTCTTGAATCATTGGATTTTTCTGGTTGGGTACTTGTCAAGGGTCCTCTCGTTTCGACCTCTTGGAATTCAGGGTCACTGCGTGCCAACGAACATGCTGAAGCAACTGTCCACACGCTCCTATGCCACCGCCACCTCAAGATGGTCGGATATTGCCCTCATTCGTCTGATTGTAGACTTCGTGTTTATAACACTAGAGGGAATCATAAGCGCATCTCTCCGTACGGTGTCGATGGTCGACTGTTGATGCCACATCAGCAACACGTTGCGCTGCTCATCCTCACATCGAGAAAGTGAGGTGTGAGAAACTCACGATTAGAAAAGAATCCGGCGTTCCTTTAATTCTACATGCAGTTAGGATATACACATTGTTTATAAAGAAAAATCAAACTGTTTTAGACATTCCGCTCTGCTAAAGGAAAAGGAAGAAGTGTCTGAAAGTCACGTGACAAACCTTTTCTGCACACCACTGCATGGCACCAGCATGAGCGCTACACCGCAGGCTTCTCGTCGAGGAATAGTAAAACAAGTAAGTTGTTGTTACATTCCTTGCCGATATAGTTTTGAGTCCTTTTTTATAATATTCTAATGGATCACTGGCAAAATTGGCCTTTTTTAGTGGTGGAGAAATTTTTGCTTTAGATGCTATACCATATGCAGAAAGCAGCATGGTGAACCAAATGATTATGGTTTTTACGAAACATATGTTTGCGGTGAATCAAGTTATTTATGTTGTTACGTTAGAAAATTCACAGAGAAGGCATTCGAAGTATAGTAACATGATTTGTGTAGTTACCTAGCTATAAAGTGTCGTAAAAGTGTAGGCGCTAGATGGGTATCCAAATCTGACCCTCTTTTTACTTTTATATGTACCTCACAGAAAAATTACTGTTATGTAAATAGGAATAATTGGAATTGTAGCAGACAGCACTGAAAAAAAGCAATTTGGAATTACTTTTTTTTACACGACATATGTTTAGTTGGCTTCAAGGTATATTTGTTATTTAGTTAATTTATGTGTAGGACAGAATTATTTCTGTTTGAATTAGTTTTTGGTATTTTTTTTTTCACCAGGACGAAAGTGAACTTCTGTAACTGCAGTAGAACTAGAGTAGAATTTCAGTACTGAGAACTAGTTATGATTTTTGTTAGTGAATTAGATGTCAGATAATTTGGAAGTTTTCACACCATATTTACGTTGTATTGGAATGAAGTGCACTGGAAAATGTTCAAATTATTGTTACTTCAATATTTTTTTTGTGAAAACCCGCAGGATGTTGTTTTTCAACATAGTGCGATGTGTTTGTTAACACTTTTTCTAGTGGCAACCTTGCCATATTTCCCCAGTACATTTGGCAGCCATCATATTTTTTTGTGTAGGATAATCGTTTTGTTTAATTTTTGAACACCCTATGTGTATACATAAATAACGAATGTATTGTATTTTGATAATTTTCTACTTCTGTTGGTTGATTACAATGAGGATGAACTGTTGAAGTAGATGGAGACGACAAGATAAATCTGTGCCTTATCCAGTCTTTGAAACTAGGATCTCAGACTTTGCCATAGGTCGGTACAGTGGTTTATCTACATGTATATACATACAATATATGTATTTATTTTTTTGTAAAAGCTACTCTTGCTCTAGTTTTACCATTTCACTTTCTTAAATATGAACGAACACCCTTCTCAGATGGCAAATTCTGAATAAATCCCTGGATTCGCACAAATTTATTTTGTAGGGTGGAGGCACTAGTTATGGCCATCTTAAGGAAAATGTACAATAGTATAAAACTTTTAACATGATAATAATTTTACTGATGGCTTACAAAAATTATGATCACTGGTACAGAGTCTGGGCATGAGTTTACAATACCGGACCACTCTCCAATTTCTATAAAATTTCTCCTACTTACTAATTTTGGCGTCCTGTTGACGTATCTGTAGTTCATATTTGACGGTCACTTGTTAAGATTGTACATTTACGTGTAGAACTTGTAAAATAACCTTGCAATTTACCACGGTGATTGTCCATACACAGCAATTTGGAACCATCTTTCTTTCCCAATTTGTTAATGGTCTTCCTTTACGCGCAACAATCTTGCTGACTTCAGACGATGAATGCCTAAGAGGTTAGGTTAGGTTTCATTAGCATAAATACAAGGAAAAATTAATATTTTAGCCGCCAATTATTACATGCAGATTTGTGATTAGGAGTTCACAATTAGTGAGTAGGCGAAATTTCATAGAAATTGGAGAGTGGTCCGGTATTGTAAACTCGTTCCCAGAGTCTGTACATTATGACTAAGCATTAACAAATACAAACAAGTTAGTCAGAAAAAAGTTTTAAAAATATTAACCAAACGTGACACTATTCTTCAGTTATGGCTACCCATTTTCCCCACTTATGGCCACCTTGTCAATGAACAAATAATGAAGTAAAAGAGACAAATGAATCACAATATGTTAAAAGAAAATATAACAGTTTTCAATGGGTATGATTTGAGATGACCGGACCCCTCTCAGATTTTCTTTGTATTTGACATAAAATTTGTCGGAAACGTCTAGAAATTGCGAACATAGTTAAAATTTTGTGTCGTGGTAGTATCAGGATCTAGAAATTGCAAATAATTGCGAACCCATGGCGCTAGCCACACAAACCATTGGCGTGTTGTTAGGTTAGTTTCGGTTAGGTTAGGCAAACATAGTTAAAATTTGGTGTTGTGGTAGTATCAGGAATATATATATTTCCTTATGAAACAAAAAAATTCACGAAAATAGACTGTTTCCATTCCGAAAACTAATGCCTTATTTTCACTTATTTTGCAATTTCTAGACGTTTCCGACAAATTTTAACTTCAGATTCGTGATTAGGAGGCCTCAATTAGTGATTATGCCAAATATGAAGAAAATCGGAGAGGGGTTTGGTCATCTCAAGTCGTTCCTTTCAATGGATGAGCATAGTGTAAATGTAGTTTAACAACATAAATTAACATTTCCAGACTTCTCAGGTCACTCCGTAGTAAACAAAACAACAAAATGCCAGTTCCAAAAATATAAATAATAATAAAGTTTTCACACATTAGATAGTAGCTTCATATCACAAGGAAATTATGTCTAATGCAAGCTCACTAGCAATAATGTTATACAGAAAATTACTTTTTTTTCCAGTGTGATAACAGGACCAGGAAATTTTGTTATCAAGTGTCGCCCCTTTTGCATTAGGATAGAATCCGGCAGTTTTCCCATAATATCATTCACATTTATTGTTAACATATCATTTTCTATATAATCAAAGCAATCGTTTTCTGCAGTGGCCATAATCAAAGAATCTTTACAAACCTGCATCTAGTAATGGCCATGTGATCTACACATACTGTTTTGTGGTTATTTCTATTTCAGGATATAAATACTGCAATTCTAACATTTAAACTTACCTCTGAACAAATTATATGTTCCTGATATATATAACAACTGTGGAAGACATTATTGTAGCTCTCTTTTCTTACGAAAATGCATAAGAAATCTACTGTAACAAGCAGCTTCTTCCTTACAACAAGCTTACTTCCTACAGGAAGTACAAAGAGGAAACATGGATATCCAATTGGAAATCTTATTTTACACTGATTATGTAAGCTGTTCTCTGATTGGCTTTAGATCACCTGGTAGCTACCAATTAAATATGAACAGTAAAGTGGCCATAAGTGGGGTAGTGGTCAAAACTAATGCCTCCACGCTACTTGTGGCCTAATATGAATATAAGTTCACTCGCGTATCTCTTAATATTGTTTATTGGCCATTTTATTATTTTGTACGTACCGTTTTCGTCTCAAGTTCCTTTTGTTTTATTGTGATTTAATCATGCTATGAATGTTATTTTAACATGCTTCGATTTACTTCTGTTAACACATACTGCGGAGTTTTAGCAATTTCTTAAGATTTTGTTCTATATATGGTTTCGAAGTTAGGTTAGGCACTCCAGGTTTGGTTCTCTTAGCATTAAAATAAAGTCCCTAAATGCATTCTACTACAGTTCCGATTTAATTCTACATTAATTCCCACTAGTCTACAATACTTAGTTGCTTGTCAATGGAAAATACATTATCCATGGGAAGCACGCATGCTTGAATAAGGCCATTTTTAAGTTGTTTTTTTTTTTTTCAACATAAAATAACTTTTTCGAAATCCAAACAGTGCTCATTACCTTAAGGAATGTTAAAATTTTGCCAATGATTGCCAAAATTCTACGATAATTAGTCTTCCTTCTAGGAAAGTTTTAAAAGAATTTTAAAACAATCTGAATCATTACCCTGTTTTCATCTAATCTTGTACGAGGCGTATGTTTTAAGTAAGTACCGTTTTGATATGTACAAAAAAACAAGTAAAGTTTTGTAACAATTTTATTGTTACATGAAAGACCACACTTTTATCTACTTTTCCACATAATTGCCACCAGTATTAAGGCACTTATCGTATCGAACAACAAGCTTTAGTATTCAGTCGTCATAGAAGTTTGCTGCTTGAGTTGACAGTCACTGCAACACGGCTGTTTTGAGGCTGACCTCCGAAATGCTTCTTCAGTTGCAGAAACACGTGCTAGTCACTGGGCGCTAGATCGGGGCTGTATGGAGGATGATCAAATTATTCCCAGCCAAATGATGTGATGAGATCTTGAGTTCGATTGGCTGCATGTGGACTGGCATTGTCATGCAGCAAAATGATCCCTTTACTCAGCATGCCACACCTTTTGTTTTGAATGGCACGGCGCAGTTTTTTTAAAGTCTCACAATATGTTTCGGAATTTATTGTGTTACCACGAGGCAAGAAACCAACAAGCAACACCCCCTTCCTGTCCCAAAACACAGTACACATGATTTTCCGGACTGAAATTGTCTTCTTAAACTTCGCTTTCTTGGGCGATGTTGAATGCCTCCATTCCATGGATTGTTGTTTTGTTTCGGGTGTAACGTAGGCCACCCATGTTTCATCGCCTTTGACATGCGTCACCTTCAGCTTCATAATGCACAAGAAAAGTCAAGGTGCTACCTAAATGTTTGCGCCTCAGTTAACATTTTTGGTACCCATCGTGAGCACAATTTTAGATAGTTTAAGCGTTCAGTAACAATTTTGTAGATAACACTTCTTGAAACTTCAGGGAACTCCTCTGATAACGAAGAAATTGTGAAGCATCTGTTCTCTTTCACTTTTTCGTCGACTTTCTGCACCAAATCGACTGATCACTGAGGGTCGCGCACTCCGTTCCTCGTCATGAACATCCTTTCGGCCATCTTTGAAAGCTCTTACCCATTTGCGTACCATTCCATCATTCATAATATTTTGTCCGTACACTTCATAAATCTGACGGTGAATTTCAACTGCTTTCACGCCTTTAGCACTAAGAAAACTAATAACAGCGCGTATTTCACAGTCGGCGTGATTCTCAATCAGAGGAGCCATTTTTAAATACGCAAAAGCAAATGTATACACGATCGATTGTTGCCGCAATGGCGTCTGTGGCTTGCCAGCAGTGCGCGTGCACGGGACACCGACCGCAGCGCTGCAGCGGCGGAATTTCAAAACTGTACTTACTTTAAAAATACGCCTTGTATATTGAATGCCAAGTGAGACCCATGTGCTGATGTGCTCCTTGATGGAGATAACGAATTTCATGTGAAGTCAAAAATGAATCTTGCAAAAGCAACATTTTGGATGTCCAATAGATACAAATGCACAGTGTGAGTTGAGTCTCATCACTTTTGGTTTCTGGATTTCTGTGCTGCAAGCCAAGTCAGCTTTTCCATGCTGTTCTACAATTAAGTTGTGCAAAAATATAGTTTCCACATAGCTTCAATTCTGACACAATTTTTCTCCTGCAATCAAACAGTTAATGCGCAATTCATAAAAATGGTACATATATTAATGAATATACAGAATAAAAAATGATCTGGGTATAGAAACTTATATGTTCATTTTGTGAAGAAAGAAATTACTATTGGAAATTAATTTGTTAGTTTTGCAACACGTGAAAAAATTATTTTCTAAGGAAAAAGCTTAAAATAGTAAAAAAAAAGATGGAATTCAAATGATTCCTGGCTTGTATGAAAAACTTCAAATAGTAAATTTTTTTTACAAGTAAATGTTACTATTTGAAAAGCATCCTGGCAGAAGTTGGTCCTAAGAGGAGTTTCTAGAGGACTAACTTAGTGTACAGGACTAATAAAATGGTTTCAGAGACTTTCGGGATGGACAGTACAGAACAATGATAATAAGAATTGCTTAATAATTTTGCTTCATGCATGTGAAACTGCTGTTCATACAAGAAAAGGGTGATAGTGAAGATGATATTGGGTGAAATGATGTTGGATGACAAGAATGAAGAGATATTTACAGGTAAAGAGGTTATTAAAAAGGAAATCATATGACAACTTTAAGAACTCGGATTCTGCCCAAGTGCAGTGAATCCCTGCGTAAGCATGTTAACTGTTCCACTTCTGAAGTGGGAACTGAAAGTTCTTGATGGAAAACCTGGTGTGTGTATGGATGTTCTTTGGGTTTGTCCCTTCATCAATTTAATCTAATGTTACGCATTCCCTTCATTGTAAGGTCATCTTTTTCCAGACACTTTTAATGGTTTGCTTGTTTTGTGAATCTTCGAAAATTTGCATTGTCTATCCTACTTATATGCAACAATATGTTGTGGATTTACAGTTGTTACTGACTCATTTCTCCTCTCAGATAACATACTAGAGCAGCGCTTCTCAAACTTTTCTCTTATTGTACCCTTTAGTGCCCTAAATGTCGAATGTGTCCTGACCAAAGGTTTTCTCTGAGGGTTTGGAGAATTTTTTTTTTGGCTGCCTGATAGGTGGGACATTTTTGATGTTTGGGAGGTGTGTATCTGCAATAGAACAAAAAGGTATTCGGGCTGTATGTGGAAAGTTGGTAAACAGATAAACATTAGAATCCTATGTTTATTATTTTATTGGATGTTCCTATGTTAGCAGTCTTTACAATTAGTTACAAAAATGAAAATGTGAAACACATGGATTATAACACATATATAAAAAACTTTTAATTTTCATATATTTTTCCAGAGTTACTAAAAAAGTAAAGAACAAAAATAAGTTTGTAAACAAACTGTCAAGCACAATTTTGGAGTTTTTTATTGTATATCCTCAAGAGTTTCTGGTGAGAAGGATGTCCCTGAATAGCCTGACAGTTTCTTGATGTCTGGTTATGCACTTGAAACTTTCAAGCGGAGATTCAGCTCCAAATTTAGTCTTATTATAGATAAGCAGCTAAAATCCATTTTTGGCATGTGCGTACAGTTTTTAATCAAGCTGCCAAAGGAGGAGTAGGAAACAGTGACAGGCAGGGCACACTGCATTGTCTTTTACCTTCTATTTTAACCTCTAGCCACATGATGTGGTGAAAGCTTGAGTAAAAACAGTAAGTAACAGTTGGGCTGAAAAGTTCGTAGGCTGACTCATAGATGGCGTTACTAGAATTAAATCCATGTGATTTTTACTTAGTACTAACCTTCAAAAGATACGTGTATAAATTTCACAGCTGCCAGATAATTAGTTCGCGAGATATAGCATTGTGAGTGAAGCAGCTTTTGTTATTGTGAAAAAATGGATAAAAAAGAATTTTGTGTGTTAATAAAGCATTGCTTTTTGGCGAAAAAGAATACTGTTGAAGCCAAGGCTTGGCTTGATAAACATTATTCGGACTCTGCACCAGGAAAATCAACCGTTGAGAAGTGGTTTGCTAAATTTAAACGAGCCGAAATGAGCATCGAAGACGATGCACGCAGTGGATGCCCCAAAGAGGCTGTTACCGACGAAAACATCAAAAAAGTCCACAAAATAGTTTTAAATGATCGTAAAGTGAAGTTGATCGAGATAGCTGAGATTATTACATAGCGTTGTTGGAGCGTTTAAAGGATGAAATCACGAAAAAACGGCCCCATTTGAAGAAGAAAAAAGTGCTGTTTCATCAAGACAATGCACCGTGTCACAAATCAATGAAAACGATGGCAAAATTATATGAATTTGACTACGAATTGCTTCCCCATCCACCATATTCTCCAGATCTGGCCCCCAGTGACTTTTTCCTGTTTGCAGACCTTAAAAGAATGCTCGCTGGAAAGAAATTTAGCACTGATGAAGAGGTAATCGCCGAAACTGAGGCCTATTTTGAGGCTAAAGAGAAATCGTACTATAAAAATGGCATCGAAAAATTGTATGACCGCTATAATCGTTATATCGCCCTCAAAGGCAACTATATTGAATAATAAAATCGAATTTTGTCAAAAAAATATTTTTTACTATGTTAGCCTACGAACTTTTCAGCCCAACTGTTATATGCCAAAACTGGACTTCGGCTACTTAGTGAGAATGAAAAGAATTGCCCTCTTTTAAATACGTCAACAAGTTCAACATTCTTTATCTGGATATCCTTTACATCTACAGGGTGGTCCATATGTCTTGTTACCCCCATAATTTTACATAACTTTATAATAATACAATATAATATAATGAAGTGTAAGGTAGCCATTCTTTCCATATGTCGTGTGACACCAACAATTTTACATAATTTTATATTATGATAACAATATAACAATTTGTAAGACGTGTGGATTCAGCGTCAACCAGGATGTTGTTCACGCTTCCAAAAGGTCAGTATGACCACCATTATTTTCGTGTCACAAAATGACACGGCGCCATGACTTGTGTGAGATTTTACGAAGCAAATTTTTCGTGATTGTTGTCTGAAAGGCTGCCCTAATAGCGTCCTTTAATTGTTCTGTTGTTTGGTATCGTTGTTGTGATACCTTTTCCTTAATAATGCCCCAGAGGGCATTGTCACAAGACGAGAGATCAGGGCTTCTGGGAGGTCAATCCAGAGGCGCCGTATGATTTACCGATCCGCATCCTATCCACCTATTGGGAAACACTTCACTTAAATATTCCCTGACAGCGATGGCATAATGGGGCGGTGCTCCATCCTGTTGAAACCAGGAACGTCCCAAGAGATTCATTCTGTGGAGCTCAAAAAATGCCCGCAACATGGCAAGATAGGAGTGTTGATTGACTACGCCATTGAAGAAATAGGGACCTATCAAGTGTTTAGCGGACATAGCGACCCAGAGCATCACATGCGGGGGGGGTTGTTTTCCAGCTCTTCGTAATAATGCGGATTTTCCTTGGACCAGAAATACACATTCCTTGCATGTGCACTTCGATATATTGCGCGTTCATCGGAGAAGAAAAGGTCAGCCGTGTCGGAAATACCTCCAACGTTCTTCCACATGCTGCATGTCGTCTACGCATGTCATCATCACTGAGCTCGTTGACGCTTGCTGGTTTAAAGGATTTCAATCCAAGATCCTTCTTCATGTATCGTAACATTGTTGTTTTCGGGATTCCAAGCTCAGCAGACCGTTTGCGGAGTGACTTCTGTGGAGACCGAAGCACAGATGCCTCCACTCCTGCACATGTGTTCAGTCTTTTGGTTGGTGCACCAGGCCTCAGTTTGTCTTTGATACATCCCAACATAAACAGTTTCTTTTCCCAACGCAGTATTGTCACTTTTGGTGGTGCATTTTTTTGGAATCATCTTGTGAAATATCGTCGCACATCCTCCATGGTCTTGCCGGTATGTGGACGTTCATGGACCCAAACACTGACAACAAGGCACTCTTCTACATTGTAGGAGCTTGTGTCAGTCATCTCTGCAAAAGAAACACTGAATTAGAGATAACAAGATATTGATTCAGGGGGGTAACAAGACATATGGACCACCCTGTATTGTTCCCAAAGTGTGCACCATGGCTGGCTTACAGGGGCCCAGCAAAATGTTCTAATTTTTTCACTGAAATTCAGTCAATTGTATGATTGTTCCAAATATGTGCTTATTTAGTACATTTTACACACAAAATGTTTCTCAATTTAAAATATAGCAATCTAACCACATTCACAGAGCATTGCAAGTGTTAGATAGGCCTACATTCTAACTTGGGCATTGTGGAAAAATCTTGAAACAGTCTGGGTGCCATGAAATGTAAAAGTTCGGGAACCTCTTGTCAGTGTTGTACAGTGACATCCACCACCACTGCCATCTCTGCAGAATACCATCAATTATTTGTTTGCACTAATTAAAATGTTTTTCCGTACTTAGATATATGACTAACTAACTAATTCTCTAGCCTTCTAAAACCTGAAGGTTAATGGCTGCAGCAACACAGGCCTTCCATCTGTCCCTATCCTGCTTACTGGTTTTTTACCATCAGGTTTCCTAACAAGAATCATGTAAACTCTTCTTTCCTCCCCCATTTGTGCTATGTGGCCTGCCCACCTCAATTTTCTTGATTTAATCATTCTAATAATATCTGGACATGAATACAAATGATGTACTTCTAAATTATGTAACTTTCTCCACTCATGTGCCTCCTCATCCCTTTTAGGCCCAAATATTTTCCTAAGGATCTTATTTTCAAATACTCTCAATTTATGTTCCTCTTTCAATGTAAGGGACCAAGTTTCGCATCCATATTATACTGCAGGCAAAATTACTATTTTGTATATTTTAACTTTTAGTTTCTTAAATATGAAACGAGAAGACAAAAATCTATGAAGAGAAAAGTAATATGCATTTCCTGAATTAAGCCTACTTTTTATTTCCTCTTGAATATCATTTTCATTTGTTAGTATTACTCCTAAGTACTTGAATTTGAAAACTAGTTCAAACAAATTATCAATAATTAGATTTTGATTATTACGTAACACTTGGTTTTGGCCTGTAAGCATATATTTAGTTTTCACTTTGCTAACTTCCAAACCTATCTCTTTAGCTGCTTTGAAATTGTTTTTAGCATTATTCTTAATTGTATTTACATCATCCCCCAGCTGAGTCACATCGTTTAATTTTAGTCTTTTGTTAGTTTCTTTGGCTAGAGTCTAGTTTACGTCCTTCTTGCCCACTCCTTCTTACCCGTTTACATCTTTCTTGCGCACTCCTTCTTGCCCGCTGACAAAACCGTGCTAGCAGACAGTAGGCGCTCCGGCATCCGTAGAGTAAGTAAGTTTTTCTTTTTACACTTTCTGTCACTAACCATTCACGGGAACGAGGTATGCCTACGAGGTTAGGTTAGGCCTGTTAGGTTCCATTAGCACTCATTTCACCCCTAAATATGTGCTTCATCATCGAAAAATGTCCTCAGTACGTTCAATCAGGAGAACATCGGTTTTTCTCGATTTTCTCCTCCAGGAAACTTTTCCTCGCCTTGGGATTTACTTTGTTGAATTCCTTATAAAATAACCTTTCCAACGATATGACACGTATTCTTTAGGAAAAGGACGTAAACTAGACTCTTACCGTTTCTTTTATCTTCCTAACAACGTATTCTAAGGTAAAATTAAAGAGCAATGGAGATAATGCATCTCCTTGTTTTAACCCATCATGAATTGTAAATTTGTCAGACATACTAACACCCACACAAATTTTACTTTGTTTCACTGTGTATACTTTTATCATATTAACAAGCTTCTTAGGTATTCCAAAGTAGACTAATATATTATATAATTTCTTCTTTTGACTGAATCATATGCTTTTTTGAAATCAATGAATAGCTGATGGACATTTTGATTATATTCCCATTTTTTCTGAAGTGTCTAATGTGAAAAATTTGATCTGCAGTTGATTTGTTATGTTTAAGTCCACATTGATAATCACCTATAATTTCATTAGCATGTGGGGTCAGTCTTGCTAAAATAATGTTAGATAATAGTTTATATGTTGTTGAGAGTAGAGAAATTCCATGGTAATTATTGCATTTCATTTTATCACATTTTTTAAACACAGGAACAATTATGGATTCTTTCCACTGTTGAGGGATTTCTTCTTTATTCCATATTAAACAAATTAATTTATGAATTTGACATATTAACGAATTCCCACCATATGTAATGAACTCCGCTGGTATTAAATCAATGTCAAGTGCTTTGTTATTCTTTAGCCTTTTAATATCATCTTTAACTTCAGTCAAGTTAGGTTCTGGAACTAAAGGTTGTGCTGTGTGTACTTCATTTACTTCTGATTTATCTCATACATGAACATTTAAAAGGTCATTAAAGTAGTTCTTCCGGCTTGGATCGGCCAAAAAAATTGCTGTTTTTATCTTTTATTAAGTTTACTTTAGGTTGCCACCCCTTTCTAAATTCATTTACACCTTTATATAAATCTGATACTTTTATTTTTACTGTTTGTTTCAATTTCGTTAATTTTGCTTTTCATGTAATTCTTTTTTTACTTCTAAACGTGCAGTTATCTTCTCGCTTTAGTCTATTATAATTGCTTAAATTTGTATCATCAGAGTTATTTAACCACCTAAGTCTAGCCTGATTTTCTATTTCTATTAGGTTATGACATTCATTATCAAACCATGTCTTACTTTTACTTGGTTTATGGTATGCAATACTTTCTTTAGCTGCTGATTCTATTGCATTACCTATGTGCTCCCAATTCTTATTTACATCTGTTTCATTTAAATATACAGGGTGTCATTTTAATGGCACCCACGGACCACAGATTCGTATAGAGGACATCAAAACAAACAACTTTTCTCAGTAACATTTTTCTCGTTGGTGCGTCGATTAGACGCTACAGCTGTTCAAAAAAGACCGTTTTGCCGCCTGGATGCTGGCAACCCAACACAACATTTGATCGTATCTGTGACGTCATTTCCTGCTGTGAAACAGCGCACGGCAGGATTGCAAGGAACACACACATTTTGTAAAAATTGACAAACTACCAACCACATTATTAGCTGTAAAACGAAGCGAGAAACGCATCCAGAAGACCAAACATCATAGCCTACCAGCCAGAAGATCAGCAGTCATCTCAGGGGAAGGGGGAAGTGAACCAACGATATGAGAAATGATAAAAAAAAAGTATTCAAAATGAAGTGTCAATATCGAATTTTGTCTCAGCCTACATGTCAAATATCAACAACAATAAATTTTATTGGACTTAACAGCTTACATGTGGCTGTTTACGCCCAGCAACATGTCAAATATTTGCAAAGTTCCTTGCAAGGTTGATATCTGCAGGTTTGTGTCCAGATGCCTTGTGGTACTTTTGTGCTGATAACGGAAGTATCCGAGGTTCACGTTGTTACATTACGGCTAAAACACGGACAACCACAGTAACAACGTAATGATGAATCAGTAACGAATATACTGCCCTGTTTACAGTTGCAAACTATTACATGTGTGTCCGGTGCATAGATAAACACAGTCGTCGGATAGTTTGTATTACAACTATTTATATCCCTGTATTTTCAACCATTTTTGCCACTTGCCTCATAATGCCCTGAATATACATTATATTATGTGTTGCTTACCTTTGGAATTTTTAGTTCTTTCATTTCTATTTTGTCATCTGTTCAGTGTGTCACAGACAACTAGTATCAGAAGGACGAAGTGGATAGACTAAATTGTAGATGCCAACTTGGTAACTAGATTTGAAAATATTTGACATGCAAGCTGAGACAAAATTCGATATGACCACTTCCACTTGAATTCTATTTTCTTTCTACCATTTTTCGTATCGTTTGTTTACTTCCTGTTAGGTTACAGAACATGTTTTCTCGTTTTGTTTTACGGTACATAATGTGACTGATTGTAGCTATGTCATTTTTCACAGAATATGTGTGTTCCTGGCAACCCTGTAACACATCGCTTCAGGACGGGAAATGACGTCACAAATGCTATCAAATGTTGTGTTGGGTTGGCAGCATTCAGGTGGCAAAACAGGCTTTTTTGAACGACTGTAGAGCCGAAACGACGCTCCGAGAAAAATGTTACTGAGAAAATGGGTTTGTTTTGATGTCCTCTATACGTTTCCGTGCTCCGTGGGCGCCATTAAAATGACACCCTGTATATGAGGGTGGATCAAATGAAAATGTAACTAGGGTCACTTTGAACAAGGTTTATTTGAAATGTAATCTTCAAAGTTACACAAGCACTTGTACCACTGTTTCGCCAAGGGGTGAATACACTACTCATTGAACTCCTTTGGTGGAGATCGGAACCAGTTGCAAACATTGTCTGAGAGGAAGCGCCGACCCTTCAATGCCTTTTCAATGGACCAATGACATGAAAGTTGTCACATACCCACGTCCAGCCCCTTTGGACACCACAGGTATCGTTACCTTCTTGTATCAGACTTAATTTTTTTAAGGCTAAGGTAACACCTAGCCCTTTGCCAGCGATACAGGTTGGAATCTTTCGGTCTAATCCTCGAACGGCTTGTTTCTATTTATTGGTTAAGCTGCTGTCGCTGCTTTCTTGATCACAATTCTTTGTATTGATATCACCAGCTTTATGTGACATGTCTATTCCAAGACGTAGCTTTGCATAAGATTTCTTGAAGTTGCTGTTGCCTGCAAAAAGATCAAAATGCTTGTTAGCGGTGAGAAAATGGTACCAGAGTGAAAACCACTGGTCGCCTTATTACAGACACTGCTGGTTACTATCAGTCGAAAGGTCCTAGTTGGGTTTAGGTCAATAACTCGTCCCCCTTCCAGGTTTTCGAAGTGATCCTCGATCAACTAAGTCGTCGTCCAATGGATTAAAATCCTGACTTGGAGGGACTTGGGAGTACATACGAGTGAAAACCACATACGTCTCCCTATTTGTATCAAATTTTCTCGCTTTTATAGCGGACGTTTGTTGATTGCATTGCTAAGAGACTTCAAGCTGTTTGAGGTAACCAAGGGGAGAATTTAGATTTTATCCTTTCTGGCTATCCATAATTTATAAGTAATATATTAAGATTATTCTTTAATTTTTATCAATCCGTTTAACTTATATATAACTGTTTGCGTGGATTATCCGGTCGTCTTTTTCCATCAGAGCATCCGTGATTATGACATGAGATTGACCAGGTTGCTGATCATCCTTCACAGATTCCTGTCACTCTGCTGCACTTCGCGAACTCCAACTCCTTCTGCCACTAAAAAAAATGACACTACCAGTTGCTCTTCTTTGCTGGCAAACATTCTTCTGCTGCAGGTGAAGCACTGACTGACTGCCTGTGTGCCTACTCAGATGATACTGCTGCCCAACCGCCTACAAATATCACGTGCTCATGCGTGACTAGGGAGAGTCCATTATGTAGTAGGGGTTTCCTTCCTTACCTCCTGCTCTACCTCTACACAGGGGTGTCGCAACACACACACATAAATATAACCCAATAAATCCACTGTTCTGTTTTAATTTGATCCACCCTAATACATAATTTCATTTTGTGCAGAGCATGTCAAATGAGTAGTTATTTATTCTTTTTCTTCCATAGGTCCTTTCAGGGGACTCTGTTGTCATCAGGGAGCAACCAAGGGGGGGTCCACCACCTGAACGAACCGTCAGCTTGTCAAATATTATTGCTCCCAAGCTAGGAAGACGTGCTACAGCAACGTAAGTAGTCATTGATTTCTGTAGTTTTTATGAGGAATGCAAGGTTCTCTGTGAAACTTTTTTTTATGAATAAGTTTAAAAACCTATTTTGAACTGTCATATTGGGATTGTAACTTTTTAAATTTTTCAACTTACTAGAACCTAAGTTTGTGATGTCGTCATTCCATCCTAGAGTATTACAATTTTTCCATTTGTGAAAAAAAAACAGGGTTGCTATGCGACTGGAAAACGGGGAATTGTCGGAAATTTCAGGAAATTTTGCAGATTGTCTGGAATTTACATGCATTTTGGAGTCTGCAAGAGAACCAGTTACAAAATGAACAAGTGGTTCATTTCCACTTCCCAATTCGGTACTTGTGATTCCACTTCCCCCTAAAGATTCAGTTCAGAAACTTGTTTTTCTAGTCTGTTACGTACAAAATTATGGTTCCTTTGCATTTTGATTCTACATTTATTCACTCTCGGATCTAGGTTCTTGGATTCGTTATGACCATCCGTTCATTTTGCGACTCGTTCTTGTGAACCTGTTCCAAGACCAGAATTTGGAGAGGCGTGAGATTTTTCCTTTGAGAACAAGCTACTCAAGACGAAACCTGCCGTACCAGCCATCCTCAGAATTTCTTGCGGATAAAATGTTGCTTCAACTTTGTGTTTAGTGAGAATTTCCTTTCTTCAAGAACGCACCCATTTGGATCCGATTCTATTTTGATACGTGAAGCGGAGCAGGTTGGTTTTCGGACAGTTCATTGGTTTTGGATATGCAATAACTGTATACTTCTTGAACCAAAGTGAATGTAATATTTTTTGCCTCGAAGAGCAGAATTTCACATAACTGGCTGTGGTTGACATCACACTGGACGGGTGCGGAGTAAAAACAATAGCACTCACTACTTCATTCCCCCCATAAAGGAAATTTGTTCTGTGAATTTGAGTCCTTCCTTTGTGAACCATTCAGAAGCAACCTGATCAACTAGTTCATTTGCTCGTTGAAAATATTTCATTTGCATATCTTCCAGATTGTTCCTTATGTTGCACTAAATAAAACAGGTAGGTAATACATTTAATTATAATTTTTATACTAGTGTTTAGATAGAATATCAAAGTGAAAGTTGTAGTCCAGTTTTAGTGATTGATAACTTAAGTAGGTTGACAATATGATCATAATTATCAGAAAGAGGAAAAGTTATTGTCTATGATTTCATAGATCTTGGGCTTATTGTCATTCACATTTTAGTTAAAGAAAATAAATAATGTTAGACAGAAGAAAATTCTTTCTTTCTTTATTTCTTAGTTACCTGTTGATTTTGCATAATACTAAGTACATGAATAGTGCAGATATAATATACCGGGTGAGTTTTTTAGCTTGACACAATGAAATATATCAAAGTATGCATCTGATCAAAAAATACTTCTGAATGAAATTTGTTTGTCACGAAGGGGCTCATCCAATGATGCCAAACTCCACCTCCCACCCCACCTGCGAGTGGAGCGAGGGACAACTGTAAAATCTCAAATGGGAACCCCCATTTTGTATTGCAGATTCGCATTCTCCAGCCAAAAATACGTAGGTTTTGTCTTAAACTTGTTTGTGGATTTGTGATAGATGGCGCTGTAATCGCAAAAATAAAATATTGCGGAAATGGTAAAAAACGCACTTTTAATCGTGACATGAGGCATGTTAAATTTCTATAAGAAACTGCATTTAGCATAACCCAGGAACGATGTGGACGTAGCAGTATTTTGTTCCCATCGGGGTGCTTTTTTAAGGTGAGTCCCCTCGCCTCTCACCATCGGAGTGCTTGTTTTAGGCGAGTCCCCTCACCTCTCACCATCTGGGTGCTTGTTTTTAATAATCATTTTACAATAAGTGCTCGAAAATGTCACCACCCACTTCGATACACTGATTTATCGGCACTTGGAATGATTGGACACAACTGAGAATCGTGTCCGGTGTAATCTTTCGACATGCATTGGTGATTCGCTCAATCATGTTCTCACGCGTTGTTGGCAGTTCATTATAAACTCCACTCTTCATGTAGCCCCACAAACAAAAGTCAGGTGAAGTAAGATCTGGCGATCTTGCAGGCCAAGACACTGGACCACCTCTTCCAATCCACCGACAGTTGTATACAGGATCTAATACTTCCCCTGCTTCAACGGAATAATGTGCTGGACAACAGTCATGTTGAAACCACATTGTTTGTCACACGTCTAAGGGAAGGTCTGCAAGTAATACTGGAAGTTCGTTCTGCAAGAAGTTTCGATATTTCTCACCATTTAAGTTCCCATCGATAAAATATGGACCAATAAGTTTATCGCCAATAATTCCACACCAAACATTTACATTCCAATGGTGCTGATGTTCAACTTGGTGTAACAAATGCGGGTTTTCAACACTCCAATAATGCATGTTGTGTTGATTAATTGTACCGTGGTTTGTAAAATCGACTCGTCAGAGAACAAAACTCGAGTAAAGAAATTGGGGTCTCCTTGTATTTGCTGAAGCACCCATTGACAGAATGTCACCAGGTTCTGAAAATCATCGCCATAAAGTTGTTAATGCAACGAAACATGAAAGGGATGATATTTTCTACGCTTCAGTATTTGGCACACAGTAGTCTGCGATATTCCCGATTCATGACTTATTTGTCGAGTACTAACGTGGGGGTTATGAGCCACTGCAGCTAATACTGCAATTTCTCCAGCAATTGTTCTTCGGCGATTCCTTTTTTTTTTGGTTGTACAGTTCCCTCGGTGGAGAACTGTTGAACAACTCTGCAAAAAGAAGCATGCGATCGCACCCGGTCTGGAAAACGTTGAGCATAAAGAATCACAGCATCAGTCTGGAAAACGTTGAGCATAAAGAATCACAGCATCATTGATATTCCTGCCATGTTCTCCATAAATGTACACTGTTTTAATTTTCTCTTGCACCGTTATAGCCTGCATTATAACCACTAATGGAGTCAAAAAAAAAACAACTCCTCTTCTTCAGGCTTCGTGGCAGATTATGCCGTGTCTGGTTGACTAGGAAACACGGTCAAATGGTCTTTAGTATAAAACATGTGGTCTTGAAACATGCTCGGCAATCTGTTCGAAACGTTGTTAACCACTTATAAAACTGTAAAACGTTGAAGATTTCAAAGAGTAGTGGAAACCTATTGGCTCTATGCCACCCTTGTAGGTATGGCTAGTATTTAACCTCAATTGTGACATATTTTGATGATTTTTTTATGGATTTTATTGCGTTCGACGATGTTCTAGCCCTATTTTTTGCTCAATGTTATTTTTGGAGCCTCACATTTGTAGGTATGCCATGATCTTACGTGATATAACTTAACCTATTCACTTTTTTACAGCCTTTTACGGGTTCAAATAACCTACAAAGTGTAAAAATGGTTGTTTCTATGTTATCCTTGTAGGTCAGCCTAGTATTTAACCTCAGTTGTGACATATTTTGATGATTTTGATGTATTTTTGGTTGATTTTATAGCATTTGACGATGTTCTAGCCCTATTTTTTGCTCAATCTTATTTTGGGGCCTTATTTTTGTAGGTGGGGCCCTCAACGTAAATGCCTATGATGTATTCGGGGGCCTTATTTTTTTTTGTAGGTGGGGGCCCTCAGCGTAAACGGCTACGATGTATTTTTTATGATGTTGTATGTTGTGGCCTTTTTCTAATGGGTTCAATGCACCCCCACCACTTTTGGAGGGGCCACAGTGGGGGGCTCGCAGTGTTGCCAACCTACTCCACAAAAATTTCACCATATGATATTTCACAGGCGAAGCTAACCTACAAATAGGAGTTGGCACTACTCAGTATTGCCATAAATTTCTATAGTATAGTGATTTTTTTTCATGTGTGAAGAATGTTTGGATCTAAGGTCAGTGTAAGGTCTTGTATCTAAAACTGTTCAGTTACTCTTTCATTCTTGACATCATACACAAAGTTTTCTTTGCACTAAGAATAATGCTGCATAGAGTATCGGCAGGCAAGGCGTCATGGAACTCGCACACAATTTTGATGTTGGTACGATCGTTAACAACCACCTGCTTTCTCTTTGATGTGTTAATGACGAACATGGGTCTGCATGCTATGAACTCATTGGGGTTGTAGTACACGTCCACATTGCCGGAGGTCACTCTCTTGAGGTCACCGTAAAATTGGATGGGTACTTGGGGATTCTTTGTCTGCTTTGTACTTGAGAGCGTAGTTAGTTTCGTATTCCACTACGGGCATGCGCAGCTCCATGGACTGGATGATGCACTTGGCAGGATCAGGTAATGTGTTGGGAAGTGCTGAACCGTCTGCACTTAAGGTGCTGTAACGCATCAGCGCATCGTTGTCGTTGGCGCTTCTGCGAAAAGTGACGTGCAAACCGCCCTTCCACATAATCTCTGTGTAGTCTGAGAAGAAGCCAGGAAGCAGGCGCATGGGAAACAGTACTGTGTGACTTTGAGTTTTGATTTTTGTACCTGCTTCAAATCCCCCTGCCTGGTAGTATGCTGCATCGGTCTTGGAGAGTTTCAATGTTCCCACAGCTGTAGAGGTAATCCCGGGGTAGTCAACCCTATCGATGATGGTGCCATGCTTTCTAACTTCCACCTGCGAGAACAGGTACGGCACAAAATTATCTACAAGTCTTAAATTTGCATTGGCAATCAATGCTTCGCCGTTGTCTCTTCACAACATCAAACTTGGTATACAAATCAGCTCTGTGAGGGTGAATGAACCCATCCCCGACGTCCACGTCGTATTCTATCTCTCGATTCGCTTCATTGAGGTTGGCAAACGTGCGACGAATGGGTAGGAAGGACTGCAACTCGTAACTTTCGATTTGCTCCATAATGGTTATTTATTATATATTAATCGCCACGACGGCAGTGGTCGTGGCTCCTGCAAAATCCACCTTTCCCTTCTCGTTGGTAATTGCCAATTCTATGTTGTCTATGCGATTACGAGATACAGGAAAGTATATCGGTGGGCAGGGTGTGTAGATAATTGGCTCCATGAACTCAGAGTTTGGTTTGAACGTAGCGATAATACCTGTCTGCTTGTGACTCCCTGGGATGCTGTCCGAGGATTTGGTGATCATACCTTCTGCCACATTGCATTGTATGTTCAGAGTCTCGATGGCTAGAAATTTAGGAATGTTAGCACCGATGTGCTTGATGCCAGGTTTGAGCTTTGTGTTGCTCTCGAATCCCAAAAGCTCTCCGATGGTACCCAGGTCTACGGTTTCCATGGCAGACACCAGTTCCATCCTGTGAGTTACAGAATTTTGCGACAGCAGTACACTTCTTGGCAATTGAGCCTGCAAGGTAGACATATTGTACTGGCCAGGGGTGATGCTGATTTTTTCGCTGCCAATTTTGATGGTATTGTTGTGTACCATCACATTAGGTATCAGGTACATGCTGTAGAATGCACGAAGAGCAATAGATTTAGGATAGATGATATCGTCATGCAATGCAAGTTTCAGAAGCGAAGTCTTGCTTGTGAGATGGAATACTCCCATAGTGCTTCAGGTGCCACAATGCTTTCTGGATATCCTCGATGGTTGGGTTCTTTAATTGCGAGAGGAAGACAAGCATGGAAACGCAGAGATGGCCACAGTTCACATCGCTGAAACCCTGGATGCGTTCGTCATTGTAGTAGAGGTTGACAACACTGAGATACTTTACCAACCCAGCAGGTAGAATGCCTCCGAATGAATCTAAAACAAATGCTTTGTTGTTGGCTTTGAGGTAGGATATCCAATGTGTACCTGGATTTTCGTAACTGTCTAAAGTAAGAATCACGAACTATCTGACCTTCTGTAAACAACCGTCTCACTTCGAGTAACGTATCACTCTGCACCAGCTGTTCGTGAATGGTGCGGCCATCGTATGCTGCTCACTCGCAACCTTTAATTTTACGTAACATGGAAAAACGTATTCTTATTTTAACTGATAATCTACACATTGAAGTATAATAAATTTTCTACAAGTGATTAAATACGTGTTCTTGTTCAAGAATGAACATATTTTTCTATGCCAAAAGTTCAATTTATCTGACTCTGGGTTAACAGATCCCCCTTCCCCCCTCCTCTCGCAGTATGACAGCTTCAAAGTTATACAAGAGAGAGAGAGAGAGAGAGAGAGAGATTCGTTTCAGTATACCTTTGTTGTCGTTGAAAATGAAGTTGGCAAGCTTGGTGCTAATCATGTGCATGATGCCCACCTTCTCGTTGTGGAAGTTGCGATTGCCTGCATTATCTTCGCCTGCGATAAGCAGCAATCGATCTACAAGCTTTCTTACATTGTCTACCCAAACAAACTCCTTAGGGAAGGTGTTGTAGAGTTTGACACCACTGCCAGTCTTGAGCTGGGTCCATATTGGCTTGATGAGGTTCCTGTACTTTTCTCCTCTGCTAGATTTCACGCAATTCTGTGTTGCATCATTGTTTTAATACAGTGCATCCGTCATGATCAAAATTTCTGTGTAACTTTGATAATCCTCGTCTGTATAATCTTTAGGTTGCTTCTTAGTGATAAGTTCCCACAGTCCCACCTGCTCCAGCTGTTCTTCTCGCCCAAATTAACTTTTACATCGTCGCCCTCGAACGTGACTTTTGACTTTCCAATCTTCCAAACCACACCCTCGTTATGTTCCATGGTCGGGTACAATCTGAAAACCTCGTCTTTTTCGAATTTCCCGGTGCTTAGGTAATCCCTTGCCAACGGATCCAGCTCGACTAGCTTGTCCGAAGAGGTACTGCCTAGGGCCTGACGTCTCGGAGGTGGTGCAAGTACGAATGGAGTAGTGTGAATGCTGGATATCGGTGTGGGTATGGTATAATTTCAAGCAGTAAGTGGCACAAGCTCGTTGATTAACTCTTTGTTTTGCTCAGTGACATATTTGATTTCTTTACCAAGTCCACTGATGGCATCGATGATAGGTTGGTCCAGACTCTTTTTCTCTTCGTAAATTCCACGATTGTCGGATTTCCAACCCTTAAACCATTTTGCCAGATAGCTGCAGCTTCAGGTTGTCGTCTGCAAGTTTGCGTTTCATTTTTTTTTTTTTTGGTAGTTATTTATAATAGGTCAAGACGTTTCTTGTAACGTTGCAACGTTTAGAAAATTATTAATTTTGTTTCTGTATTTTCCGTTATTGGGTTTCCTCGTCATGTCTATTCTGACAAATCCGAAATCATCTTGGTTCCAGCAAGAAGAGCAAAATTTGGAAAACTGATTGATGTTTATGTCCCCACCTACATAATCATCGTAAGCGTGTTTTAAATTGGTGTAGTCTTGACGAAACAAACAAATAATATTAGCATTGTCTCGGAGTAGCTGCTTGGGGATTTTGGAAAAAGTCTGAGCAAGGTAAGAAGCAGTCCATTCCTCTGTGCCGACCCTGAGTAAAAAAATTTCGAATTTCGTTCTGGTTCTCCAGGATCACTTCGTCAAAAAACCACCACCGAATTTTCAAGACAGGAGTCTAGTGTTATCACTTCAGAAGCAAATATAGCTATGCCTAGTCCCTCGTACAGTTTCGACAGCTGGCGATACTTCGGTTGCTCCAAACTTTTGGAGAAAACATACAGGTGTCTTTTCTTCCAGTTTAACCAGTTGGGTGCGAGAAGAAAATTATCAATAAGTAACGTTGTTTTTCCACATCCAGAAGGTCCAACAATGAGGCAGCGAATGTTGTCGGGTAGAAGGTCGCCATCACCATTTTTCCTATCCTGATGTTCCGATGGAAAATCTGGCAGTCGCTTTACCACATCCCAAGCACCTGTTACACAATCACCTCGTTTGCGTCTATCCAACTTTTTTCCTCGAGTCCCAGCCATTCACCAACAGTTTGTCACCTTTTCTACGTAATACTTTTTCAATAAGATACGTGTCGGGGTATTTTGTTTTAGAAAGTTCCTCTTCGTAAAATCTTCCTTTCAGAATTTCCTCGCGATTATCTTTTACTATATAAGTGTGACGGTTTCCGGGTAAGACTCGAACTACGGTAAAAAGTTCCGTACTTCAATTTTTTGTGAAGCCTTTTTCAAACACGCGCTTAAATTTACTGATTCTCACCTGATCTCCAATTTTGTATTTCAGTTTCTTGCTTGTAAATTTGTACTTTGGACAATAAACCGTAGAAATTAAACGCTGCTCGTCAGATTTGTTGACGTCAGCTGGTTTCATGTTTATCGTGCGATGCAAACTGTGATTATAGCTGTTAACGAGTTCCGGAAGCATGTTGAGCCACTTGTAATTCCCCTCAAGCGTGAATCGTTTCCACATGCGTGTTTTGAGAGTTCGGTTGAAACATTCCACTATGCTGGCTTTGATGTGACTAATGGTGGTGTAATGTTGAATATTTTGTTTTTGAATAAATTGCTGAAAGACAGTTGTAGAATTATTTTCCGTTGTCTGTTTGAAAAAATCGAGGTCGCCTGCCACTTTCATTGAAAATAGTTTTGAATGCATCCACAGGTTCCTGTTTTTGCCTTGAGTGGTAAAGCCCACGCAAATTTTGAAAATGTGTCTATAACGGTGAGAAGATAATTGTATCCCTTGTTGATTTTATGTAAATTTTTTAAGTTGCCACTGCTGATTTCCACAAGGTCAGCTTGCCACAGGTCGTCTATGCTTTTGGTTACTACCGCCAATTGTTTGTAGTTTCGCTGTGCAGCTTGTTCACAATAGCCTGCCTAGACATTGTGTGAAAATAAGAATATAGCTTGGATGGGATTTCTGGCTACAGACAATGCCGGGTTTTCTATGTAGAGCTTGTCACCTATTTCTATGTCGATAATTTGAGTGGCATCTTCGGCATAGGCTGACTCACGAGTTTCGGGCTGGGTGAAATCGACCAACTCCACTCCTCTTATTTTAGGCTTGTCACCGATGTTCGTCACAGTCATGGTTGGGTAGTGGGTTGCGTGAGGCAGAGACCAGTAGGAAATCTTGACGAACTGAAGTGTGCAGCGATGAAAAACTGGTGGTAGGCTTTGGCAGGAGTCAGCATGTAGAGTTTGGCACCCGGATGGAAGAGCGAGGAAAATTCTCTGCTTGGAATGCTGTAGAGTTCGATGACAACAGTGGACTTGAGATTGTCGATGCTGGCGTTCAGGGTGTTTACATTGGTTCGAACCTCGCTCTTCACATCTTTCAATCTACTGTTCACCGATTCCAGGTGTTCCTCGATAGCACGGACAACAGTGTCGTAATCGGGCTTGATCACATCAACAATTAGTCTCTTAAATTTTTCGTTTAACTCATGTAGTTGGGTACTGAAATTGGTTATGACCGATTCCTGGCTCGCCTCGATGCTGCCAATTTGCTCTTTCACATTGGTGATAATCTGCTGTAGACTTTCCACGAGTGTCAACTTGGAGCTCTGGGTTGTGAGGTCGTGGATCTGGGTTCTAATTTCCGCAAGCAAGCCATGTAGCTCGCTGATGTTCTGGTTGGTAGGCAAGGTTGCAACAGACTCCCGAAGTGATTCAATTTCGGTTTGGATGTTTTTGATGTCGTCGGATTTGAGTATTCGGTTGAGAGCCCTCTTCACGCTTTTCAATTCCTGCGAGGTAGGCAGGGTGGCCACCGTGTTTTGGAGAGACTCCAAAGCTTTTTTCATCGCGTCCAACTCTGAGGCAGCAGCAGCAGCGTGTATGCCTTCTTGTAATTGTGTTATGTCGTCCTGGGTGGGGGTGGATTGTTGCAAAGTTTCCAACTTAGTCTGTATGTCGTCGATCAAGTGATGAAAATGCGACAACTCGGATTCGGTGTTTAGATTTTCCAACTTGGTGATCTGCTGTTGGACGCTGGCCAGAGTATCCCTGATGCCAGGCAGTTTGGATTCCAGTGCTTCGTGTACGTTTGTCAGATCATTTTTGATGACGGCGAGAGCATCATCAATGTGCGTTATGGTGCCTTGCAGCTTCCCGAAATCCTCATAGGTCTCAAGTTGGTGTTTTATGTTGGCAACACTACGGGCAATGGCGTTCAGCTCGCTGGACGAAGGTAGATTGTCGATGAAGTCCTGTAGCGTTTGGAGTTTAGTTTTGACTTCGGTGATGGCTGCATGCAAAACGTCCGTTTGAAGCTCAGCCTTGATGTTTTCCAACGTAGGAATTTCGAACGATTGAAACTGTTCACGCAATTTGGCAATACTGGCGTTCACGCGATCGTAGTCATCTTGAGTCTTGATGCTCTGGATGATGGTTTGCAGTTCAGTCTGGATGGTGCTCGTTTGGTCCTGCAAGTGTCGCTTCAGCTGTTCCACATCGGAGGTCTGCGTTTGCTGCAGCTCCAAAAATTCGTTCTGCAGCTTGTCTATGCTCAGTGCCAAGTTGTCGAAGTTGTCTATTGATGCGATTTCGGTGTACTTTTGCAGCAGCGATTTAAGCTCGGCGTCGATCTTGAATACGGGATCCAAGCACTGAAACTGCATGCTGGCTATCTCTGACTGGAGGCTGGAGTTGAGCATGGACTGCAGGGCCTGCAGGTCGCTTCGCACCTTCTTGACCCTGAAGTCAAGCATGAGAAGCTCGTCGCCGTGGTTGACGCGTTTTGTGTGGCCAAAAATATCGTTAGGCATTGATGCTATGGTTATTTATTATAGGGTAGGTGATTTTCATTTCTATAAAAAGAGGGATGAGTTTGTCGTAGTCGTCCAAGAGCTCCACGTACAGGCGATCGCCAGCAGATACATCGTACGTAGTGGTACTATCCATCCTATCATGCTTGATGTGATAATGTTCTTGCCAGAGGAAACCTTGGCCTCCCCTTTGTTCTCGGGATTCATGTTGAACTTAAGTTTGCCAGAGATGGGGAACTGGTAATAATTCAAGTTGTTGTTGAATACATAGAAAGTTTTGCCCACGTCATCGTCGTACTGGGTCAGGATGCTATTCAAGTGTATAATTAACAGACCGTTAAGTTAGATAGCATGGAAGCCAGGAGTTTGTTGAAGCTCGACGATGACGTAGGCTGGACGGGCACTTCCATAGCTTGCTTCCTGAAGCCAAACAGGTTCATAGGCATGGTTATTTTATATGCTTGTGTTGATAGATATATATTTGCCAGCCATAAGGTTAGTTGCATGTAAAAAAAATGTTTTTTTTTTGTATGATATAATAATTGATTTTTTTTGTGTACGATTTTTTTTTTAAGTGCATTGTATGCATTTCTTACTACTACTTAAACGATAATGCCCCCAAGGCAATGTGTGGATCCCACAAGACAAAATACATATTTTATCATCATGCTGATGTAATGGTACTTTCCTAACTTTGTTTATTGTAATCACATGGTCTACACTTTGGATTATTTTTTCCAATCGTAGCTGCGGCTTCAATTTCTTCAGACATTCAATATAGTTTTGAAATGAAAGTTTACCAACACCTTTAGCTTTCTTCGTGATGCTGCTCTCAGTTCTTAATGTATACATTTTGGAATGCAAACCAGCAAACTCAAGAATGATGTCACCGTTACCCTCGTGTTTTAATTTACCTAGAACGTTTTTGTTACTAGATGGAATTCCAAATCTGTTCGGTTGAGGGTAGGAAGAAGTATCATAATAATCAAGCAAGGACGGATTTTTTACATCTTCATATAGATTGGATGTTTTAATTCTATAAGTAAAACTGTCGGTGTCCATGTAAAGTAATGAAATGCCATCGTTGTAGAAAGGTTTCATAACATTGTAGTGAAATTGAAACATGTGAAGTTTCGATAACTCTAAAACTGTTGCTCCCACATAAATTGGTTTTCGGAATTTTATCACTTTTATATCTAGATTGGAAAGTAACAGATTCTCGTTGTAAATTTTTCGTGATTTAAGTCTAGGATCAGCCACCCACTTACTGCATTTATTTTCATCTGAAACCAATCTCACGTCCACGCGATTTCTCACGTTCTCCATTGTCTTGCCATATACAGCATTGTTCATCAATTTGAAAAAATCTTTGTCTAAATCGGAAGTGGCAACTGTTCTATGTTGTGTGTTTGTTTCAATGTATGGTTTGAGTCACTCGGAATGTTTAAACCTGAGGACTTCTAATATCCAATACCTTAACACCCATCACAATCAAAAACTGTAGACTTTTGTAATGGAGAATGTATCTTTCTTTTTTCTCCAAAGTTAATAAAAGCTTGCGTTGATTAGAATTAGGTGGACATTTAAGTTCGGGTGCCGGTGGTAAATCGGAAAAAATATCATGCAAATTGTCTGGAAATTCAATATCCACTTCTGCAAAAAAAAACAAATTCACAATCGTCAAAATCAATAATATTTATGGAAGTTGGTTCTATCTATTCGAAACCTCCATAAGGAAGTTTCTGTACCATAGCATATCCATAGAGATTATTAACGTCGATGTAAAAAAATGTAATTTGATGGTTTATTCTCATCATATTTTTCTTCCATGTGCATGTTGTTGGCTTCTGCATGTCTCTTTGCACATTGTACCATCCCACCCCGAATCCCTCTCTCGATGAAAAGTAACATGTCTACATCTGTTAATAATTCTAACTTAATATTTGTTTGCAACAACATTGCAGACCACGCTAATCCCGGGAGGCTGAAGAAATGTGCAGGGTCCAACTTGTAAATAGACATTGACGTTTTCCTGAATGCTTGAAAAACATCTGCAAGTATTGTTACGTCTAATTTCAAGTATGCGTTGTGATAATCTCTGAATATTTTACATTCTAGTTGATCCCACATCAGTTGTGCATGTTCGTATTCTTTGTCCGTAATTCCTCCTTTTCTCAGTTGACTGAAGAATTCTTTTTGAGGAGGGAGAGTGTCGTCATTAAATTTAGATTCATTGTTTACGTATTCATACGGATAAATCCCTTTACTTCTAATCAGTTTTATATCTAGTTTTATATCTATGTTGGGAAAACTAGCTTTCGTAATTTTGAATTGTTCGTCACAGAGTTTACTTGCTAGAGCGTCCAAACTTGCAGAGAGAAATCTGAACGAGTTAAGAAATCTCATCTCTATGGTTTTATTTGTCCCCGAAATCTTAACTTTCTTACTTATAGAAATGTATCGTTCTTCATTTTGAGCAAGAATATATTTTTTTTGTGTGTCATATCCAAGTTTCCGAATTAAGAAATGAAAATCGTAATTCGATCCATTATGAAAAAATATGGGGACAAATTTGGGCTTTTGAATTTTGAGGTTGCAAGCATTACAGATTCAGCTGATGAAACGACCGTCTGTGTGCGAATGGTGAAACACTTTACGATTCTCGTTTGTGAAGTATTGATTGCACACTGGACACTCGACAGTTTCATCAAATATTTTTTGTTCCTCTGATGTCAACAAATTCATCGGTTTGGATATTTGCAAGAAGCTTCCAATTTTCTCAACCTCCTCTTCCATCTTTTCAAAAAAGTGTTCAATAACATTCGGTCCACGGTATACATATGGTTCATTTATTTCATCTTGTCGTATGACAATGTAACCAAAACAATTTGGTTCATGAAGCTGGTATGGCTTTGTGGAGGAAATTTCTGGATTTGGTTTGCAGGTGGACAGTGGCTTCAGAAATGATTCAAAATCTGCAACTATAATGGCTGGATGATCAAACAAAGCCTTGTACATTTTGAATTCTTCGATTTCGTTCTTTTTGGGCATCAACATTCGAGCTGGTTTGTTGTCACTGCAATATATTTCTTGTTCGACACGTTTTTCAATAGCAATTTGCCATGCGGTATATATTTGGTGATTGAATTCTCTTCGATCATTAAACGTGGTCAAACACCTTCGACAAACCTCGATGTGATTTGCATACTTCGTTGCTTGACTTCTGATTAGTCGTGATAGTGAACGAATAAGGCAGTAATGCTGAATATTGTTGTTTGAAATTAAAAGAAGATTAATTATATGAGCATTATTATCGTTGATATTATTTATCCTGATGGGGTGCACAAGATGTTTTTCTGACGTATAAGAATATACATTAATAGCAATGCGTTTTCCATCAGAATCTCGTGCGCGCGACTCGAACTTTGATATGTCTGACAATGCCACGGGGTATTCAATGCTAGACATTACATTTTCAAACTCTGTCTCGTACTGCTTGTAATGATAAACTCGCTCTGGATGATTTTTCCAATGAACAGGATACAGAGCTGCCAAGATGCACCAAAGAAAGCATTTTGAGTCATTTTTTGAATATTTAACACTGCTCTCTTGCTTTGAATGTTCGGTGGTAGGGGAACGTAACTCGATGCAGAAAAAGGCATGAATTTGTTCACGTAAACGGTTAATGTATGAGGACTACCACATAAAGACCATCCCGACCCCTTAGCCTCGAAAGTGTCATGTTTCATAATCAACTCATTTGACAGATTAGAGTAAAACTCGTCCAAATTTTCAACATCTGCCAAATAAAGAGCCTGGTTTTTGGTACGATGATAAAAAACTTTTGTTGTACCATCGACTTTCTCCTATTCGGAACATAAATCAACGTATACTTTTATGGAATTATTTTCAAGATTACTTTTCAAAGTATTCAGTACAAAAGTTTTCGCTTCATGCAAGAAACTAGGAATGTCACGGCAGTTTGACCATTAAATGCAGACCTAACTGGTTTATATTTATTATTTAATTTAATTTGGGTATAATTTAACAATACAGGGAATTTCTCCAATTCGTTTGAATTTTCGGTTACTTACTAATTTGGGTCTCCTAATCACGAATCTGCACTTAAAATTTGGCGCTCACGTATAGAAATTCCTGAATTATGTGGAATTAACACCGGTATGGTTGTCAATACACTACTGTTGTAGCCATGTTTGATGTTGACAAGTGAGGTTCGGTATTCGTTGCATACTTGTTGCTGTGTCTACAGCGTTGCCGTATTGTTACTTTCTCATTTGGGTATCATTGATCGTAGCAGAATGGAGGCGGAAAGCAGCGAAAAGATCGTGAATGTGGTTCAATTATTGAAATGGAGTACGGAAGATGATGGATGTGGGTTGATAAAGAAATTAATGGGTTTTGGTGTTCTTCCGAAAGAAGGGAGTTACAAGTGTCCAAGGGGACACATTCTGCAATTATATAAAGACAGTACGACAATTGACAAGTACAAATGGAAGTGCAGCACGAAGGTTAAGTGCAGGAAGAAGAAATCCACGCCGTGCAATTACTCTGTTTCAATACGAAAAGGAACATTTTTCGCAAGGTCGAAGTTGACCTTGTTGCAAATATGCATTTTTGTAAGGCTATGGGTTGCTAATTGTGCCTTAAATATCATATGCGAGGAGGCAGAAATATCCGAGAAAACAGGTGTTGATTGGGCATCGTTCTGCAGGGAAGTTGTAGAACATTACTTTGATAAGGAACGTGAAAAGATTGGAGGTGTGGGGAAGATTGTAGAGATAGATGAATCTAAGTTCGGAAAAAGAAAATACCATCGTGGACATCGAGTGGAAGGACAATGGGTATTTGGAGGCGTGGAAAGAGGAAGTGGGCGATGTTTTTTGGTGCCTGTGGAGAAGAGAGACGCTGAGACCTTAATATCAGTTATTAAGGAGTGGATTTTGCCCGGAACTACCATCATTTCGGACTGTTGGAAAGCGTATGACCAGCTAAAGAATGAGGGTTACGAACACCTACAGGTCAACCACAGCATCAACTTCGTTGATGAAGCCACTGGAGCGCACACTAATACTATAGAGTCCACGTGGAGGAAAGCCAAAGTCACCTTGAATGCATTTGGAACGAAGAAAATTTTTTTCGCTGGATATCTTGCCAAATACATGTTTATGAAAAGGTGCCTTGAAATACGGACGGATCGGACTTTGGAATTTTTTAAACTTGCTGGAATTTTGTATAATCCAATAAGCTCGGAGGAGAATGGCGATAGTGACGATGGCAGTGTGGAGGGAGAAGATGTTGTGGATTGCGGCTTCGAATAGAGGTAAGTTTGGCAACGGTGCTCTTCCTAGTGTTGTACGAATAGTTATACCAATTGCATGTAATCTGTGAATTGCATGGAGCGTTCATTTGGATGTGAGAAAATGGCATCTTGAAAAGTGTGGATTACATGTTTCTTCCAGGATTTATTGACGGTAAGGATAGGTTACGTTAGTTAGAATAACTGAAATGTATGCAATTTGTTCGAAATTCGGTGTACTTACTAATTTTGGTGTGGTAATCAAGACTGTGCAGTTCTCCTTTGAGGTATCATTTAACAATACAGGGAATTTCTCCATTTTGTTTGAAATTCGGCATACTCACTAATTTTGGCCTCCTATCACGAATCTGCAGTCAAAATTTGGCGACCACGTATAAATTTCGCGCTTATTTGGGGGCAGGTGAATCCGGCCAATTTCTAACATGCCCTTAACAGGGAGTCTATAGATATAGGCGGGGCCGCGATAGCGGTTGGGGGCGGTAAGTCGATTACCCCAGGGGCGGAGCCCGGAACCGGCGGGAAATTCGGAAATCGAGGGTGTGGAAATAAGAACTTAATTTCGATTATTTTGCTATTTCCACGTGTGAGCGCCAAATTTTGACTGCAGATTCGTGATTAGGGGGCCAAAATTAGTGAGTATGCCGAATTTCAAACAAAATGGAGAAATTCCCTGTATTGTAAAATCGCTCCTTAATTTGTTTTGGAGCAGAAGCTTCAGCTTCAGAATAATCAATTTTTCTTTTCAATGTTCCTTCTCCGGTCGATGGTTTGCAAATTTTCAAATATCTACTTAGATGTGGAATGCTAATTTCTTTTCCACATTGAGCACAGGCTTTAGCAGGTAACAAACGATTTGCTCCGTTACACCTTGTCTTATGTATCGATAAATTATTTTTTGAAATTAGTTTCCCACAAGTGACACATTTGATCTTATCATTCTTACGAGTAAAACAGGTAGGTGATTCCATTTTTTTATATGCTTTAAAATATGAGCAAACAAACGGTAGAAATTTCAGATATGTTATTTATATAAAATTTAAATTTTTTTATATAAAATTTAATGGGATATCACCAACTTAAAATTCAACCTGATAATACTATTCCCTATGAAAAACTCTTATGACCTTACTTGGGTTTTTCTGCCAAATTATATGCTTCTAGTCTCTTATACTTTGGTGGAGCCCGTTCAGGTTCTATCCCCTACGATGTGGGTTCCTCTGCCGATCCAGCAAAGGTGAGAAATCAGCACTGTGCTCTGACTTATATAGATTTATAGAGCCAATAGAAATCTTGCTTACTTAAACCAATCAGAAAATGCCACGTATAAATTATTAGTCAATCAAAATCTGTTTTTTTAGCTATAATATAAAAGAAATGCAAAATATCCCAGTTTCAATTCGATCCATCTGTCTGAATCGAAGAAACCGACAATTTGTATATTCCCATATCACTGTATGCTTGCCCTCCTATTAGCACCTCTTTTGCTGCTGTTGCTCAATTAATTTTCACTAATTGGCAATTTTCTTGAAGAGGTCTAATAGAACAAGATACTGCGGTATGAGAAATATGCAAATTTAAAGATATTTTAGCTAATTACGCCGGCATAAGCTAAGTTCGTATTGCTAGAAGGCCTTCGTCGTTGCAAGTCACCTAACCCATTCACTGGCAAAAAGAGTTAAAAATGTTGACGTACTGAAAAAAAAAAACTTGTCCCCCTCAAGCATTCATCGAGTTCCAACATTTGCGCATAAATGGCTCTGTTATTGCAAATGAATAACTTACTGAATTTTATTGCCCAATTCACTTACCATGAGGTCTACAGTGGAGGGGTGTGAATGGAGTGCTAAAAAAGCTTTGGGAAGGTAAAAAATCAGTATGATAATGGGAATGTTGGTGGGTTGGAGTTTAAATTTTATACATGTGCACAGGGGAAACTTTACTTTTTTTTTTTTTATCTGTGAAGGTTCTAAGGTGGGTGAACATGTGAAAAGCACTAGTATACACATAGACCAAAGTTACATGGTTCTAGCTCCCATAGGAGTCGAGATACTCAACGTCTTATAAAAATGTCTTAAGACAAATATCTTAATCTTTAAGAAAGTAGACTTCTGGTCTGTCAAGATGTTACTTCCAGTCTGTCAAGAAAATTTTCTTAAGACAAATATCTTAAGACGTTTTCTAAGACATTAATTTTCTTGGCTCCTAATGATAATTATAGGTTTGTTGGATAGAGTTTGACGAAAACTTCTCGACTAGCAAACAAAATTAATTCCATCCTCTCAAGTTTCGGAAATATATACATTTTTTAATTTTTTAAGAAACTTGATTTGCTGGCTTAGTTTTGACCCTAATTCGAAAATTTTAATAGCATTCGATAAAAAATTAGAAGTAGTCTACAATAAAATCCATAAAAAAATCATCAAAATCATCAAAATATGTCACAACTGAGGTTAAATACTAGGCATACCTACAATGGTGGGTGTTGAACCAATAGGTTTCCACTACTTCAAAGCTCCGTAAAAACCTTTGACCATGTGAAAATAAATAATCTCACTTCCGCAGAATGGATTGTAGAGTTAGTTGTCTTCACAGCTAATGTTGTGCTGCTGATGGGCTGCCGATGGCTGGTACTGGCCCCGCCAACTTGCTTCCTCCCTCCCCCCTCCTTTTCCCCACTACTCCTCCATTATTACATCATTCCTCCACCTTGGAACTCCTCTATCATCATGAACGTTCGTGTCATTTCTTTCGTTACATTAAAGCCTATTTGTTTTTATCTTATTCCATTTTTTTAACCTCTTTCCCCATCTTTCCTCTACATTCCCTTTCTTCAACGTTTTACAGTTTTATAATTGGTTAACCTATTTTTTAACAGATTGCCGAGCATGTTTCAGGACCGCATGTTTTATCTTACAAACCACTTCACCTTGTTTCCTGGTCAAACAGACACAGCATAATCTGCCACAAAGCCTGACGAAGAGGACAGTGTATTTTTCGAGAATTGCGCAAAATCTTACTTTTTGTGATTACAGCGCCAGCTATCACAAATCCAAAAAAACAGTTTCAGACACAACCTTTGTTTTTTTGTCTGGAGAATCTGAATCTGCAATAAAAAATGGGGGTTCCCATTTGAGATTGTACAGTTGCCCCTCACCCCATCCCCTGGAGGTAAGGTGGGGGTTGGAGTTTGGCATCATTGGATGAGCCCCTTTGAGACGAACAAATTTCATTCAGAAGTTTATTTTGATCAGATGCGTACTTTTCGAGATATTTAGTTGTGTCAAGCTAAAAAAACTCACCCGGTATTTAGTGTCATAGAAAAGGCTGTTTATGTTTGGAGAAATTTTTGTTGTATGTAGGAATTGCATAGTAAATCCGCTAGAAAGTGGAAAATTTTGCATTGTTTATGAAGATTGTGCATCATATGAACGTCTGTCTTAGTTTTTACATCACAGAGATGTGTTACACCCGAGAAATTAGTGATTTTATGTTTATATTATCAGTTATGACATCATGACGTCATTCTTCGAATATGCACTTGTTTTGTGCATTTAGAACTAATTTATTTTTTAAAAAAACTGGTGTGAAATAAGACGAATTAAACATATGCTGGTCACATGTCGTTGCTAATGTTTTGCTTATTTGTGGTTTCCGCTTGTAGAAATAAATTTCAAGGTATGCATGTGATTTTGTTGCAATGTTTCCTTGTATGTGCGATGGATTTATTTGACAAGGTATTTGATGGTTTGGTAATTTGCACATTATTATGGGTGTTGGTTTGCATGCTGATACTAATCTGACGTATTGTTAGGTTAGGAATGTTGGTTTGATGCTGCTAGTAATTTTACGTTATTCTCGAATTTTTGCGTCTAGAATGAAATTATACTGAAAAATAGTGAAAATGGGTTGTGTAAGAAATTGGAGGAGCCGTTAACCTACTGAACCCCCTCTAGAATTATGTTGAATTTTTTTTTAATCGGCAGGTTTTGATGTTTTATGTAATATTAAATTGGTTTCAGCAGGTGGAAAACGCAAATAATAGATACATTTGATCCATATGTATGGCCTGCGTATATAATTGTTTAGGGTGTATGGTAAGTCACCGGCCCCATTCCAGTTCTGAATTCCCGAAATATGTATCACTTTCAATGAATTAAAAAGATATTCCCTTCCCTTCCATTCAATAGGTTACCTTCAAAATGGCAATAAAAACATCATTAAATTGAAAAACACTACTTTCAACAGCAAAAATCATGATTATAAACATGTCTGGAAAAATTTCATTTTTGGACTGGAAATGTCGGGGAATTTCATAATAAAAAAATCATAGCTACCCTGAAAGAATTAAAAAAATAAAATAAAATCTTTCTCAGTAAAATTAATCTACTTTTTTTATTCCTCTAGGTAATGAATTTACCAATTTTATGAACATGTTACCTCAGCCAAATACCATTGTCTGGTTCTGTCTTAAGCTTGATGTTAGTAATTTCTTAAGATATATATTGCTTACTGAATACCTGTAATTTGAGATAGTCACCTGTGTAACGAATTTTGCAGTTTGGAGGAGACCAAGGATGAACCATATGCTTGGGAAGCTCGAGAATTTCTCCGAAAAAAGCTCATTGGGCAAGAAGTTGTATACACTGTGGAGAGACCAAACACTACTCGTGATTATGGTACCATATTCTTTGGGAAAAGTAAGTAGATGGTTTCTAATCTCTGTATAGATAAAATCAATATTTCTATAAACAATGTTGTCACTTGCTGCTTGAAATTGAAGCAGCTCCATTTTTCTGTATCTTACATTGTGTGCTTTCTTTCATAACCATCTCTCGGCTAGTTGTGCTTTCTAGGCTCCTTTATACTTGGACCAGTAGGCTGCATAGCAACAAAATAATTATAATTAAGTTACTCACGTTTTCTGCGAAGCTGTTTTACATTATTTTCTATTAATTTCGGTAGCCACTTCCACCATCCTCGTTGGAATGAGGTGGAACAAGGATGGTAGCTGTGGCTACTGAAATTAATAGAAAATAATGTAAACAGCTTCGTGGAAAATGTGAGTACCTTCATTATCTATACCGCATCTCTCATTCCCATAGTATGAAAATAATTATGGCAATTCTAGCCAAAGCAACATTGCATAACTGCCAGATATCTTGAAATACAATGTACACTCATGTTCAAATAAAGTGACATATTTGAGGTTGGATAGCTGAAGTATGTACCACTGTATCTGAACAGGGTGTACATAAGAATATTAAAAAATACCTGTTGTGATCACAAAATACAGGTTTTGTTTCCTTGGTGCACAATAAATTTAAACTTTGAATTTTGCATAATTTCCAGGATAGTTAAACTTGTGAAAGTGAGTGTCATTTTTGAGGACTCCATAAAAGATCAAAATGCTGGGAAAGTATCGGTAAAAAGATCCAACCAATACTTTCTTGTGCCAAAGTGGCACAAATGTGATGCTATGTAAAAATACAAATACAGGCCAGTTCTGTTTTCTGCCCGTAATATTTCTGCATCCTCTTGTGCACACAATCTTATTTCAGACACACATGCAAATGTTCCTAACAACTGCAAATCTCTAATGTAATTACTTCTGTAAGCTTGTTTTCATAACCAAATAACTATAATTAAGGGTTTGTGTGATTTAACCCTAGAAAGCACAAGGTTTTATAATACATAATTAGTGTAACTAGGGTTCGTTGGGCCCCCATAAGATACTATAGCATTTTTTCAATTAAGGGGAGGAGATACCGTTATGCACCAATTGTGCATTTATTTCAATATCGCCCGAATGGACAATGCTACTAAAAAAAACCCTGGGTGTATCCAAGAGTATGAATTTCTCTCCATGTTTCAAGCGGAAGGTTTTTTTTATGTTGATTATTAAGCTGGACAACATGTTTGAAAAAATATGATGAATAAGAATTTTCGGAATCACATGTATTCCTTAGGGGGAATCAACTTCCAACATGAAGTTACGGCTAATCAAATGGAAGTTTCGACTTTTCCGCTGTTGAAATTCATCTTTGAACTACCCTCTTCCCGTTGACATCTCTTTCTATTCCATCAGAAGTTTTATATTCCCAAGAGAACGAATCAAATCATACTCCCATATGATCAATGCTTTTCTCCTTGCCTCCTGGCAGTGTTGCCAAACCTGACTCGCATAGAAGAACTAAATTTCACCTTAAATTAAAACTGACTTTCATGGAGCTAGATTTACGCCTTCTAGGGTAATGTTAGTTGTCAAAGGGGTGGTGACAATTTATTCTTAAGTTTTCAACATCTAGATCTGGCGGCATCACCCATCTCAATAATCCACCGATGGTGGTATGAAATAGAAAGTAGAAAATTCCCTGATAACAATATTATATCTGAACAATATCACGTCACATGCAAAATATATAATTATGACAAAAGTTGGGCTATGTGGGCCAGAACCAGTGATGGCATCATAGTGGGGCACGGGGGTGAGCGTCCCAGTTCACAGCCGAATGAGTTCACGAAAGAACCAGATCTGGCTCCAAGAGAGCTAAGTTGGCACACCGCCACAGAAGACACTCGTGGAAACTGTATTATCATCACTGATTACTTTTTACATTTCATGCACACTTTTTTCGAGAATGAATGTTCTGAATAAACGTGTCCTTTGCAAGTGTCGGATGTTTGTCTCTGTTTCCTACTTCTATTGTGGGGACAAAGGAAGCATATTTTCTTTTGATGTGGTTCTTATGATGACTCCCTGCTTGTTGTTGGTAGTGTTGTTTGAATAGCCTTCACGGTCGAATGATGCAGTCCAAGGTTCGATCTTCTTCTTATGTGATCTTCTTCTAAGGATTTGGTAAGATCTACCAAAAACAGTCTTCTTCTTTTCTGCTTCGTTTCCTCCCACTCTGGATATAGATTTATCCAAGTAACATAAGATGCAACTCCACAAACATCGATGAGATTCATAAAAAAAGCTGCTGGCCAGCGTTTTGTTTTGCGTTTGCATGAATAGGTATGTACCATTTGATCTAGTGTGTTCACACCACCCTTGGTTTCGTTGTAGTACAAAATCACGTCTGGCTTCTTAGATACCTCAATTATGATATCAGGTGTATGGTGCATGCTGCTTAGGAGAATCACAGCCTTTCCTGGGGCTGGGACGTAGGATAGAAGTGTAACATCTTTAGTGAATCCAAAGTGTGAAGATTCCACTTCTCTACTGTTATTGGGCTTGAATTCAGAAAGTATAAAAGTTTTGTTTTTTCTTACTGTACCAACTAGTGTTTGACCATTGTGGAGAAGTTGCTGCCCAAGTTGTAAAGTAGTAAAATAATAATCACAAGTTATGCTCCTCTTTGTGGGGTTGTAAGGCTCAGAAAGATGTAGAGTGACTGTTTCCCCTAAATTTGAAGATTTACTTTTACCTTATTTTCTCAAATATGGTAACCCCTTCAATGGGTAAAATGTTTTAGTTTACAATCCAAAATATTTTAATTCCATATTTGTCTGGTTTAGAAGGTATGTATTGCCGAAATGAACAGTGCCCCCTGAATGGTACTAGTTGCAAGCAAATCCTTGAACCTATTCTGACTCATTGTAGCACAGAAAATGGGCTGTCCATATTTCGGATTCCACAGTGCTGCAACGCTGAGGTGGTTGTACTTCATATGCCCTGCAGTCATCAACAAACCTCTGAATGCTTTCACTTCAGTGGCATCACATGGTTTCCACAAATTAGGTTTGCCTTTCAATTTATAAACTCTTTCTGCTTCCTCATTTGTATATTTCGTAATATCAACAACACCACCTTGTGATAAAAATAGTTCAAAACTAATTAATTTTCAAGGGGGAAGAACCACTTTTGATAATGGGGATTTTTATTATGTTTGAAGATCTCACTTCGGAAACTGGTAGTGGATTCTTGCTCCACTCAAACTTATTTTTTCCAATGTACTTGTCACCACTGTCTGCTGAAAATATTTCTTTCTTCTCCATCACTTTCACAATCACTTTCACTGGAAAAGTCACCTCGTTCGGATTCAACGCTCACATGATCATCTTCACTTGTTACATCATCTTGCGGATTATAATCACTTTCGTCGCTTTCAGGAAAATCTCCAGTGGCATCTTCCTCATCATCTACTTCTAAATATTGGCATTTATCCTCCTCCTTCAGTTTCGACATGTTGACTGACTTGGACCCTTAATTTTCATTTACCAGTAGTATCGATACTAGAAGAAAAAAAAAACCCTTTGCATTAGGTTACATAACAGGAATGCCACCAATACTACTACTACTATAACTGCTACTTCTGCATACTACAACAACTAAAAATAATAGTAATAACAACGGAAATGATGATAGTATTAAAAAAACTCAAACAACATTAACTCAAAAAACATAACACAACAAAGATAATTACAGTGGTCCATCAGACCCTCGTTATGCCTTTGCGTCTCTAAACACGACTTGTAGCAATAACTAAATGAAAATCACCAGAAACAATCTGAGATTTTTCCCGAATGTTCATTCCCCTATGTTCGAGGAATACAAGAAGCCTTGCCGATAAACATAAACTATTATAAATTATATCTGGTATGTAATAACGAAAGGGGTCCATTGTACCCCCCTTGAGCTTTCTAGGGTTAAATGTTTGTGAACTGACTTAGCATGATGTCATAGTGGTAATATATATATATTTTTTAAGGTAGCGTATGTTCTCCTGAAACATCACACACAAACTGTGTTTTTATGCTTGTTATAACCATAGACTACAAAAGTAATAATGGTAATGTCATTGTATTGTAATCAAGGAATCTGTCCTGGGGATGGATGTTCATTGTGTCCGTTCATCATTGTCATCATATCATCCTCATCTTCACAATTAGCCAAATGTGGCAGAAATGCGAAGTAAACAATACCAACGAATGAATTAATCAAGAGATCCTGGATTCAATACCCAGCACACGCACTCACTCACTCACGCACTCACGCACTCACTCACGCACTCACTCACTCACTCACTCACGCGCTCACTCGCTCGCTCACTCGCTCACTCTCTCACTCTCTCTCTCTCTCTCTCTCTCTCTCTCGCGCACGCACGCACGCACGCACGCACGCACGCAGAGACAGACAGTCAGAGGTCCTCATTAGCTTCTGTGTGTATAAGGTGCATTTTAAAAAAAGAAAATTCCATGTGAATTACTAATGAAACATTCCAATCTCAAGAACTGCCTCAATCTCAATACCCAGCACACGCACTCACTCTCTCTCTCTCTCACTCACTCTCTCTCTCTCTCACTCACTCTCTCTCTCACTCACTCTCTCTCTCACTCACTCTCTCTCTCTCGCTCTCACGCACGCACGCACGCACGCACGCACGCACGCACGCACGCACGCACGCACGCACGCACGCACGCACGCACGCACGCACGCACGCACGCACGCACGCACGCACGCACGCACGCACGCACGCACGCACGCACGCACGCACGCACGCACGCACGCACGCACGCACGCACGCACGCACGCACGCACGCACGCACGCACGCACGCACGCACGCACGCACGCACGCACGCACGCACGCACGCACGCACGCACGCACGCACGCACGCACGCACGCACGCACGCACGCACGCACGCACGCACGCACGCACGCACGCACGCACGCACGCACGCACGCACGCACGCACGCACGCACGCACGCACGCACGCACGCACGCACGCACGCACGCACGCACGCACGCACGCACGCACGCACGCACGCACGCACGCACGCACGCACGCACGCACGC
>NW_028143585.1:0-66842 GCF_977018435.1 Lepisma saccharinum
TATTGACGAACTCTGTATAAATCAAATGTTATTGGTCAGTAAATCACAAAATTAGTTTAAAATGTTAATAGTTGATAACACTAACAAGATTGCAAAATGTTTTAAAACACAATGGGGTCCGTAATCTTTTGATATAGTCTAGTATCTTATTAAATTACATATTCAGCTGATTGTTCTTTTTAAATAGTTGTTATTATCCTTTTTCTCCTTATGTTTACAAATATGTTTGTTGATTCTGTTTCTATTTTGGCAACTAAGAAATTATATGACGTAACCTCTAGACAGGTGACAGTTAATTGAATACCTATTTACCTTGGCACACAGTTTTGACCTAACATACTCTTACGTAAGGATTAAAAAAATCAAACTTACCAAATTCGATGTTGACTTCCTCGTGATGACTACATCTCGCAAGAAACTATCGGCTGCAGTGAACCATGGTAGTTTCGGTACGTAGACGTCGTCAGTGCCCGCTCCACTTGCTTTTGATTCACTCACTTTCAGGAGTTCACCTCTGTACGTGGCCTTTATAGCCTTTATACGGGCTCTCAAAAAACTCAAGTCGGGAACTGCGACCCCTACTCCTATTAATTCACCCTTTAACTTTATCATTGAACTCTCCCTCTTTGCCTTGTTGGCATAATCAGAATGACGAACGTTCCATAGTAGTTCATAGTTTATGTAACTTTCTAAAAATGTACCGATATTGTCCGCACTCCATTTTACACTAGCAGTTGGTTTTGTCTTCGCTTCTTCAGATTTTGAACACATTTCCGGTGTGAAATTTCGCAACGAAAGTAAATGCGAAAGTAATCACAAAAGTAGTTCTTCCTCAACAGAGTCTAGCGCTCTACTGGCGGCCAGTACCTTTAAAGACACGTCCAATAATGGCTGCCACTAGGTCACGTGACCTGTTACTGGCCTCTGGCGTCCACTAAACTCAAACATGTTTAGGGCCCTGCACACGGGGACAGTACTGGCGGCCAGTTGTACTAGCCAGTAATGGCCGCTACTAATTATCCCTCTACTGTCCCCGTGTGCAGGGGTACTTCCGCTTCAACGTCCAGTAGGCTACTGGCGGCCACCAAACTCAAACATGTTTGAGTTTAGTGGACGCCAGAGGGCCAGTAACAGGGTCACGTGACCTAGTGGCAGCCATTATTGGACGTGTCTTTAAAGGTACTGGCCGCCAGTAGAGCGCTAGACTCTGTTGAGGGAAGAACTACTTTTGTGATTACTTTCGCATTTACTTTCGTTGCGAAATTTCACACCGGAAATGTGTTCAAAATCTGAAGAAGCGAAGACAAAACCAACTGCTAGTGTAAAATGGAGTGCGGACAATATCGGTACATTTTTAGAAAGTTACATAAACTATGAACTACTATGGAACGTTCGTCATTCTGATTATGCCAACAAGGCAAAGAGGGAGAGTTCAATGATAAAGTTAAAGGGTGAATTAATAGGAGTAGGGGTCGCAGTTCCCGACTTGAGTTTTTTGAGAGCCCGTATAAAGGCTATAAAGGCCACGTACAGAGGTGAACTCCTGAAAGTGAGTGAATCAAAAGCAAGTGGAGCGGGCACTGACGACGTCTACGTACCGAAACTACCATGGTTCACTGCAGCCGATAGTTTCTTGCGAGATGTAGTCATCACGAGGAAGTCAACATCGAATTTGGTAAGTTTGATTTTTTAATCCTTACGTAAGAGTATGTTAGGTCAAAACTGTGTGCCAAGGTAAATAGGTATTCAATTAACTGTCACCTGTCTAGAGGTTACGTCATATAATTTCTTAGTTTCCAAAATAGAAACAGAATCAACAAACATATTTGTAAACATAAGGAGAAAAAGGATAATAACAACTATTTAAAAAGAACAATCAGCTGAATATGTAATTTAATAAGATACTAGACTATATCAAAAGATTACGGACCCATTGTGTTTTAAAACATTTTGCATTCTTGTTAGTGTTATCAACTATTAACATTTTAAACTAATTTTGTGATTTACTGACCAATAACATTTGATTTATACAGAGTTCGTCAATAACAATGTAGGGCCTAAGTACATTTGCTGTGCCACTGATTACATGCCAATAGCCTTCATCTGCCAAGACACTCGTCCTTCTCCGCTGAAGTACTCAGCCAGTTTCTTCCTTGTTTCCGAAGCTCTTTTCGAATATGTGTTTGTCGAGCGAGCTCCTCTCAATGACGGTAGTTCTGTCACAGTGGAACGCCACTGGCCGGGGTGAAAAACTCCTGTGTCAATGTCTTCATGGTCAACCCATCCTCTTTCAAAGTACGTTGCTGGTGACGTTGTTCGCAACCAGTTGTGGAGAGTACATGTACATTGTACAATCAGATCTACAGTTTCTAAATCAACTTCGATATCTTTTTCAAAGATTCTAAATCTTGCTGCCATTATACCAAACGCGTTTTCCACCAGTCTGCGTGCACGCGATAAACGATAGTTGAATATACGTTCCAATAGTGTCAAATTTCTTTTCGAAAAGGGCTTCATTAAGTTCGGTGACAAAGGGAACGCGTCATCCCCCAAAATAAAGTAGTCATTAGGAAAATTTAGCTTACTATTGTCTATAGCTGATTTAAGCGAGGACAACCGGAATACACTTGCGTCATTGGCTCTTCCATTGGTTCCCACATCTATGTATATAAATTTACAATCAGCATCTACCAATGCCAAAAGTATAACGCTGTAACCTCCTTTGTAGTTGTAAAACTCAGAGCAACTCCCAGGCGGACGTTTTATGGCCACATGCTTTCCGTCAATAGCACCACAACTTAGAGGAAAATGCCATTTTGTTTCAAAATTTTGTTGTATTTCCACCCATTCCTCCGACGTTTGCGGAACCTAAAAAAGAAATACTGTATTAGTTACAAACTAAAATTTGCAAGTGCGTACAAACACATTTACACAAACATAGAGAGTTGTGAGTTCGGGAAATTATTGGTTCTCTTTTAATTTCAGGTTACACGAGCTACCAGCGCTAAAGATGATGGGATGGATGAAGAAATTGCCGAATCTGAAAATCAAACTGTTGACAGTGAACAGAATGTCGACAAATCGATTGAAGAGGACTCATCACAACCCCCAGTGGTGCCTACTTTTCACACACCTAATACCAAAAAACGGCGTGTAAGCAACTTATCTAAAGTTGAGGGTGCGATTGCAAAATTACAAAAAATAACTGAGAGTCGCCCGTCAACTTCAAACAAAGTCCAGCCCGACGAGGTTGACGTATTTGGAAAATATGTTGCAGCTCAGTTGAGGGACCTTCCCATGAGGAACCGACTTACTTGCCAAGACAAAATTCAATCTATGCTAACAAAAGAGAGATTGCAATTGTTGGAATCCCCACGACCTTCACCTTCTCCGATGTTATCTGGAGCCTCGTCCTACGTCGGTAATTCTGATGACGACGATAGTATTCAAAACGAATTTATAGCTGAAGGAGATTTTGTTTACAGACATTTGCATTGAAATGACATTACCTGACAAACAAATTTTGTTCTGTGTAATTTACAAATCATTATAATTAACATTATATTTCATAATAAATTGTACTAACGAAAATTGATATTTTTTTAAATCACCTCTTTTATGGTTAGCATAGTTGTTGGGAGTGACAACCCCTAAAAGATATGCACATTTCTGCACTTATTTACTTTCAACTCACCAGTCTTACTAAGAATTTGCTACTCTTTTTACAAATGTTTATTAAATGATACAAAAGACAGGCCCAGTCTTGATTTTTCTACTACCCTATACTATAAATTAACAAGTTAGCAACCAATAATTGTGAGATCTTACCTTCATATATTCTTGTAATGTTGTCGTTATTGCTGTAAGTACTTCTGGCATAAAACTAGAAATGGTGTTGGCTGGTATTCCAAACATGATTGCTAGAGTTTGGTAACTGTCACCAGTAGCTAAAAATCGTAAGGCAACCTCTAGTTTTGGACGGGCAGGAACTGCATTTCTCATTAGCGTATCTGTTTTTGATATTTTATGTTCAATTAAATTACACAGTTCGTTAAATTGCCCCACACTCATTCTCATAATTCTCTTGTATTCCAGAGGATCCTCCTCGGCAAGTTCCCGCAGTATTGTAGCCGAAGCTCCCAGCTGATCTCTACGACACACCCAGTCTTTAACCCAGCACGCCCTCTTTTTGGTTACTATTTCTTGAAGCTCTTCACTTAAACAATATACAATATCACTTACAGCCTCATCAACAGCTTCCTCGAACTCTTCATCAACCTCCTCCATGTTCTCACACATCCTCTGACTGTTGCACTCACCACGTCCACACAAAAAGACTGGCTACTGGCTGCCACTAATGGAAGCCATTACTGTCCTCGTGTGTAAGCCTACTGTCCGGCCATTTCACTGGCTGACACTTCTAGCCGCCAGTACTGGCCGCCAGTACTGTCCCCGTGTGCAGGGCCCTTTACTGGCTAGTACTACTGGCCGCCACTACTGTCCCCGTGTGCAGGGGAGGGGGCTTTATAGTAAGTAAGTCCAAGTGAGCCAGTATGGAAAAGCACATAAGTTTTATACCTGCAGTTGAGGCTTATGACCCAAGCCAGGATATAAATTCATACATATATTAAAAGATTCAAGGCTTTTGTTGAAGCCAACGATGTACAGGAGAGGAAACGAGTATTTACTCTCATTTCTGTAATCGGTAGTTTACCTGGAACACAGATTAAGTCCAAAGGATCCACAAGATTGCACCTTGGAGGAACTAAAGGCAAAGAGTATCTTACCCCTTATAAGTTTTTTTTTTCTCTGGAAGTGGAGAAGATTGATATATACTAGTATAAAATGCACTATTGTACATGGAAAACTGGCAGATATGGCTAATTGGATAGTTTGTGCATAGCAACGGTTATGCACCTTGTTTTATGTATCCTGATGTATGATTTTAAGTTATAACAAGGTGGATTACATTTATAAAAGTTTGAATATACTTATTTATGAAGTTCCTATCTTGACATATTTTTATGTTTATGTGAATAAGAATAAGACATAACACACATCGGATAGAATCGTAAAAGCATGTAAATAGTGCTTAGCCGATATCTCTGTATCGGAAAGTATCGCTTGGAATGTATTTACCGATACTAGCCCATATTTTCCCGTCATTTTGGTTTTTCACAAGCTCCACAAAGATATGTCTCGCGACAATTTCGCGTAGTCTAACTGGAATGGGCATGGTCAAAGCAAACTATTCTAGGTGGCAGCACCCCTGTTGTGTCCCCACGCTTTTGATGGGCAATTGTTCTCCCATTTAAATACATGAGGAATTTGATGCTGAACGTGTTGCTATTACATTAAATTGCAAGTTTAATTTTATCTTAACTTCAGAAAATATGTCTCACCATGATAGTTGAATAATCAGTGCTGTAAGAGTAATATTTTTGAAAAGACGATCGTCAACAACAGAAAAGATAATGGAACTCAAAAAAGTCTTAAAATTTGCACAGTACTTGTTAACGTCACTTGCAATTTTCACAATTTAAATGCTTTATTGTTGTAAATCCGGTAAAGAATAATACATAATAATTCCGTGCGACTGTACTTTAATTATTATAATTGCTATTAAAGACTGACTCTTTTTTTTTTTAACGTGATGATATTCTTTCCCACGTGGCTAGTAAATATGGTCCCTTGTTTTATGTACACACATTTATCGAGAACAATAGTTATTAAAACAATATTTAATCTTCTGTTTCATGTCTCACAACCACTAGGGCTTCTTATCTACAGGAATTATAATTTTAAAATTGTAGTTGCAAAAAAAAAAAAAAAAAAAAAAAAGACGAAAATACGAGGGGAAAATATCTGCTAAATTCAATGAAAACCTACGTTAATATTAAGTTATTGGATAGGGCATAGTGTATAATAATAAATACCGTCCGCTTGCGAACTTAATACATTTTTTCCTTATAATTTTGGCAGTTTCACCGATTTTTACCCCTGCTGTTGAATTACACATACTCGCAACCAGAAAATAAACATAAAGCGTAGTGTAAAAATCTAAATTTTTGTATTATCGACCCTTGGCAAGTAGGGACAACCCGAATGACGTCAAGTTTAGTGTTCTTTGTACATAAACATACTATATTTAGCCTGTTGCACTTTAATATATTAATTATTTGGTTCAGGAGAATGTAAGTTTTGGAAACTTATGACTGATTACATAATCTTAAAGCTTTGCTAAACCCATTTTCATTATCGATTTGCACGAGAAGTTCTTACCTTCGTTGAAAATACCGTTTGAATAGCCACCCCATTGCACTCCAACGTCAAGCTTAGGGGAACCAAATGACACAACAGGGGTGGCACCATCACCGGAAAAGTTTGGCAATGAACAGCCCAATTTATGCACAATTCAGTTTCTTTTTATTTCCACGAAAAAATTGAATTTTGTGATAATATAAAATGTAATTTAATACTCTGATGTAATTGTTGAATATTATGTTTGTAAATCGATGGATATCATTAGAGTGGAATATTTATACACAAATATTAATAAAAATTCTGCCTTTAATTGCTACAATTTTCGAATACTGGTATCGGTGGGAATCGACGAGAATATCGGTATTGGTCCAAAGTGCTATCGGCTCAGCCCTAGATATAAATGATCACAGTAGGTGTGTCAGTCTGTATATGAAAGTCGGAAGTTAAAATTCCTGGAAGCAAGGCTAGAATAGTTATCGACTGACTTTTTTAAAAGTTGGTCTTGAGACAATCCACAGCATCCAGCGGAACCTTAATGAACAAAAACTAACAAGAACTGAATCTACTTATGTGGCCGGCAGAGGGGAATCGAACACTGGAGCCACCGATTGCAAGGCATCAACTTGAATCACCAGGACAACAGAGCATTTACTGAGAAAAGGGTTAGAACGGAAATCCCGGAGAAGTAGGTTCGAGTCTTCCCTCGTTAAAATTTGCGATGCAAACCCTCCCCAAGCATGCAATGAAATCACGGTGTCAAGTTTATGAAAATATATGTCTTCCTACATTTGATTTTCCCATTGTGCCTCCCTCCCTCCATTGGAAAGAACGGGGGAAGAGGGACGTCAGCTGGTCTTCCGCAAACACTCCCGGTTGAAAGCCGAGGAAGACAAAAGGCAGGAGGACAAAACTTACGAGGAGAGAATTAGCATGAAAATAGACGGTTGACGATGGGGAAACTGCTTTCGATACTTGATGACCAAACAGCCGCACCCTCTACCGCTTAATTGCAGAACTAATGAGCTATCTGGACTCTTCCCCTCCCTCGCTTGCCCTTTCTCTCTGTGGTCACGGGATGACTAAATAGGAGGTTATCTCTCGCGCCAAGTGCTTCGCATCTCCCGGCCTCGTCGCAACCCGAGTGTTAGCACAAACCCACTACTCTGTGACGTCAGGGTTGAGATGTCCTTCTTCGTCGCTAGGGAAGGGCGGGTTGCGGTCCTCTGTCTCATTAGCAACTGAGTTCAACTTTTGAAAATCTGGCTTACTCTTACTAGATATACAATATAGTGCCTTTATTTGAGAGCTACAGTAGTCCAAGTTTTTGTAAGACAAACCATTTCTCATAATTTATTTCTATTATAATTTTTGTTATTTAGCGTCGCTTTTCTGTCACTCTTGGCTAATCCCAACGATGAGGATGAATTATGATATGATGAAGGGACACTCACAAAGAACATCCAAGTCCAGGCCGAAATGCAATGTTGACATTGTAACAGTTCCAGGTTTTGAGTGTTGTCCAGTAACTAAACGAAGACCAAATCAGTGGCTAATAAGAATTTATATTTGTGTTCTTATGATTTAATATGTAATGATGTATGTAAATATAACAACATATTACACCGGCCGTAGGCCGGGAGCGCAAAAACAAAAGGCTGCTTCCGCTTGTGGTTAAAAATGTATACCACGAGCGCACAAAATCCATGGCGATGTTGCCACGTTGTGTCAACTGTTTCCTTTTCAACATTAATGCATATTTGCGTAAAAATCTTATTTCTATATGCTAATTTTATAATTACTCTTAAATTCTTTCTTCTAACCTAGAGAGAAGGAAGGATGATCTCCGAAGGAAGGCCAGTCATTACACAATCATAGATGTGGCAACGCAGCATTGGATGTTGGCACCTTTCATATACCACAAGCGCACACTTTTGCGCTAATGGACTGCACCCATTTCACCACGAACTAATGAAAATATATGTATAAATAAGAAAAAGATGCTATTTTTTTTGTTTGCATGCTCTCTGAGTGTCAAACGTCCTTTAACACCCCATATAAAATGTAAACGAGTTATGCTGGGTACAAATGGTTATGATAGAAACAGGTTAGGCCCACGGGGAACCATACTTGTGTGTTAAACGGAGGTTCGCCAATCGCCATATTGTTGGTCGCCACATTGAATTCAACTCAAAAGTTTTAAATGGAAAGGGGCGATGTATCAAATGAGGCTAGAGAGAATATCGCGAGAATACACTGGTGAGGATTTATTCAACGTATCTTTACTAGTAAAAAGTCATGACTGCATGTTTGTAATAATTTTATTATTTTCGATGTGTCAGAAAAAAGCATTGTAATGCCTCTAACTCGCGAGCAACGCTTCAAGATCATACCGACCTCTAGGGAGAAAAGTTGATGTGTCATTGCACAGGCTCTTATGCAGTTAAATCCCCGAAGAGTTGAACATTGTGATTGGGGTTTCAAGCAATAGAGGGCGACGCTTCCGTTGCAATGAAAACTTCTTCACAGTATCGAGACTGATTTATACGTTCATGGTGAAGTTAATAAGCAGAATATTCGATACTTGTCATCACTGGACAGATCCCAGCTGAATGATGGTAATGATGTGGTGTGGTGTTGGGAACGCGATTGGTTGTTCCATTTTTCATCGATAGAACCTTAAATGCTGTAGGCTACATGGATTTGTTAAGTGAACTGGATTTTAATCCTTGCTTACAGAATACGGTACTCTCTTCATAGATGTTTCAACTGGATGGAGCTCCTCCAGACCACACTATTGGAAAGTTGTGAGACTTTCTTCACGCTAAATTTTCCGGTAGAAGGATTGGCAGCTGGAGATGTGTTGAATAGTCTGCACATTCCCCGGATCTAACACCTTTGGACTTTTTACCTTTGGGTAAGGCAAAAAAAATCCGTGATATTGACCATGTTGTTAATGTTTCATTGCCTTGCTTCAATACCTGTTATTTGGGCCCCGAAACAGCTTAATGGTTAATGCTTTTGCCTTAGTGCGAGCGGCTCTGGGCTCGATCCTTGGCTGATCGATGTTGATGTTGACTCGGCATCGTGAGGACAAATGTGGAGATACTTGTAAAGAAATAGTAGGAACTGACTCCGGTGTGGAAAACCTGGAAGAAATGGCAATAGAACTCCGTGCACAGACCAGAAGCACGGACTGAAAAACCTATCGGTAGGTCGTGGACTCAGATGGCTGTAGCACTGCGAAGATTAATTTTATGTTTTAGTACTTGGCCCCTGTTGACTTAGTGCTTTGTAATCATGGGGTAACCGGTTCGATACCCGGTGGAGGTAAATTTCACAGTAGTTCGGATCCCACTTTAAACTGTAGGTTCAGTCCCGATCAGCCTATCTGTGTATAAAGTGGACTTATAACAAAAATTCGAACGTTTTAGTACTTGTTTGTATTTGCCACTATCTTAAGGTCAATCGCAACGATGAGGTTGAATGACAAATTGAAGAAGACTGAAATATAAACACACTCCTGGATTCGTTGCGTCCCACGCTAACCACTCCACCACGAAGGCTCTCGAAAATGTATATTGTGGCTCAGTGTAAATGAGACTTATTTTACGTCGCTTTCCTGCCGCTTTTCTGCTGATTTTGGCTAATCGCGAAGATGAGGAGGAGTGATGATATGATTAAATTAATGAAGGGACTCTCGCCATTATAAGATCACCCATGCAAAGGCCGAGATTCAAACCCAAGACTACTGACGTGACTCAGTATAAAGTCACTCGACTTGCAGAGGGATTGCGTCTTCTGCCACTTGTAGAGATTCATGTCTATCTCGAAAACCCAGCATAAAACATGTCCCCAAAATGACGTACCTCGGTAGTTCTTAACATTATCGCCTTGTAATCCAGGAATTCCGGGTGTGTTCCCAGCAAAGACACATTTCTGTAGATAAGGTATTAGTAACGTGGTTGCATTTACGAATAACTTAAACGGGTAGCAGCTACTTTCCCGCCGTTTTCGAGTACCGCAAACTTCAAAGAATTTTTGGTTTGGTGGTGGGGGGTGAGGTACCCATTAAACCCGGAGTGAAGTAAGGGAAGGAAGGGGTCGATTCTGATTTGCTTGTCTCGTCTCCACCACAGGATTAGTCGATGGAATTTTCGCGGCGTCTGCAAAGGGAAGTTTTGAATTGCCGAAGGGCTCGAGGCGCAGTTTCAAAAGCCTGGGAATTCAGTAATTGAATTACTTGAGGTTTCTGGGAGATCGACAAACGGGACAAAGTAAATCTGGGGAGGGACGTGGTTCCAGTGGTGGCTCGATGTGCGCAGATAAAGAGCGGAAAATGAAAAGAGATGCGAGCTGCACGCATTCAAACTGTCAACCCTTTTACTTCACCTTAAAGCAGTGCCCATTGCTGTTAAGACTGTCTACATGCCTGGTCTATGAGTGTCTACACTAAACATTAACTTACGTCAATGTTTTTGAAGCAAAAGTGCTATTTGTTAATCACGTTGACTCATATCGCACTGGGAGCAATTATATTTACAAGAAAATATCCTTACACTCTGTCTCGAGAATCTTTGGAGCAGGCGATCGAAAACAAGTCTCTGCGCAAGCACTGACTCGATGAACCGCGTGAGAGGGTGTCCGGTAAAAATGGCAAAGGAAAAAATGACAACGGAAAAAATGGCCAAGTAAAAATGGCAAAGGGAAAAAATGGCAAAAGAAAAAAATGGCAACGGAAAAAATGGCAAAAGTGAGAATGGCGAAAGTAAAAATGCCGACAAGAAGAAAGGAAAAGCAAATGATAAATAATTGATATACATAATTCACATGTAAATTGTAAAGAGTATTCGTCAGGTTCTTAAGAATGCAATACCTGATACGTGTGAAATTAGTTTATGATAATTTATACACTATATTATTTTATTAAAGAAGCTCCAGACATTCCCACGTACCAATTATTAGGATCCGACTTTCAGAGTCAGCACCATTATCGTAGATGAGAAATTGTTCATTGCTTCCTCCGCTCGTCAATTTCCACTCCTGTTATGTCCTAATATTAATGACATAAACAGAAATAATTATCTCAAGATTGAAACTTGATAATTAAATATATATTCAAACTTGTAACAAGGTGGATTACATGATTAAAACTTAAACATCCATAAGACACATAAACAAGATGCATAATCGTTGCTATGCACAGACTATGTACATTGGCCATAACTGCTATTTCACCACATACAATAATGTATTTTATAATATATATCAATCTTCTCCCCTTCTAAAGAAAACAAACTTATGATGGGTAAAACACTCTTGGCCTTTTTACTCTCTCAGATTTCCTTCTTACAAAATCACTTCCTCCCTTCCAAAACAAACTTGTTCCTGGACCAAGTCTGCTCGCTTCCTTCGAATATGATCTACTTTCTTGCTTCGGAGACGAACTGTGAGCATTGTGTTCTTCACTGTCGCTTAGTTCCTGCTGGTGCATTTCATTTTTAATCGGAGGATATAAATATGCATGATATGCACTATCGTCATATTCCTTGGGTATTTCTGACTGATTTGAATCTCCTCCTGTTTCATGAAGAATCTTTAAAAATGAATAGTGTACATTTCTGTATCTGCCACTTTCTACATCTCTTACTTTATACACAGCAAAACTGCATCTGTCAATAATCTCTCCTTTCCGATATATCTTTCTTTCAGGGCAGTAATAATATACTTTACTTCCAATTGAAAATTTCTCACATTCATAATGAACATTTTCAGTGTCATCTTTAATGATTATATTACTTGCAGTGTTGTAAGAAAACATTAATGAACTTGGAGATGTTCCAGTTGATGGCAATGGAGTGTTGTTATGCCAGTGTATTACTGTACGCAGTAGTGATTCTACTTCAGTATTTAATTTTCTTACATCCCCTTTTGGAAAATCTCCTATGAGGGTTAGATACCTTTTCACGGTATTGACTGTTCTCTCAGCCAACCCGTTTCCCGAAGGTTTATATGGGCAGGAATGCTTTAGTTCAATGCCCAACCTTTGGCAGAACATCTTAAATTGTTCACTTGCAAAGGGTTGTCCATTATCTGAGACTAACTCTTTTGGAGAACCAAGTATGTAAAATTGGCTTTTTAAATGTCTAATTGCTTCCTGAGCCGTTAAATTAGAACATTGCCAAACATTCAAAAATTTCGTGTGAGCATCAACACACAACAGGAATAAATAACCTTTGAAATAGAAATGATCGACATGTACACGTTCCATAGGTTGTGATGTCGGTGTCCATGATATAAATTGTCCTTTTGCTGGAGCTCTTGCATTCGTCTGACAAGCATCACATTTTGTAACAAAACTTTCAATGTCAGAAGTCATTTTTGGCCACCAAACTAAATCTCTGCAAATCTGTTTTAATCTCACTACGTCACTGTGAAGGCCATGAATTTGAGTCAGAAACTTGCATCGCAGTGTCTCTGGAAATACAATTCTATTTCCCCACATCAACAATCCATCTTCTGTTGACAGTTCCAGACGTTTCTTCCATAAAGCTATTGCTTCCTCATTCATATGTGGATCAATTCCTCTTGGCCAACCATTCTTAACGTAAATTGTTATTTTAGACAACAATTCATAGCTTTTTGTATGCTCCTTGATCTCAGATATGCCTAACGGTTGTAACTTTTGTTCTAGATCTGCATACGCTGTCAAAACCAAATCTGATTGCAATTCTTCAGGTAGTGGTAATCTTGACAAAGCGTCTGCTATTGGAACCTTCTTAGAATACACTATTTCGTAATTCAGAGATGCCATGAATATTTTCCATCTCTGCCAACGTGCATTGTGTTGCATTGGCACTGGTGTATTCGAATCAAGCAATGATTTCGCAGTCGTTGAATCAGTGTATATTGTAAACTTTTGACCTGCCAGATATAAGTAAAAATGTTTCACAGACGAAACAATGGCTAATGCCTCTCTTTCTCCCTGACAGTAATTCTTCTGAGCAGGTGAAAGTGTAGCTGAAAAACACGCCACTGTTCGATGTTCGCCATTTATCTTGTGCCCTAATCGTCCTCCAATACCGTAGCAAGAACTATCCGTTTCTAGGATTATTTCTTTTGAAGGATCGAAAGGAATTATAGCAGGTGTCTGAACAATCTTATCTTTAACAGCCTTAAATTCCGATATACATTGATTAGACCACAACCATTTTTCGCCTTTCCTCAGAAGTCGATTTAGGTGTGGTATTGTAGATGACAAGTTGTGTAGAAAACGACTTTGAAATGCAACCATCCCTAAAAAACTTTGTAGTTGAACCTTATCCTTTGGCTCTGGACTTTCTAAAATAGCACGCACATGCTTTTCAGTTGGTGTGATTCCATTTGCCGTGAAACGTCTTCCTAAGTAAATAACTTCTTGCACTAGGAATTCAGATTTACTTAAATTGACTTTAACATTATAATCTTTAAAGCGCTCCAGAACTTGTTTTGTTCTTAGGAAACATTCTTGTAGACTATCTCCAGAAATGATAACATCATCAATAAATGCTGCAACTCTTTCCAATCCTGTTAAAATTGAATCAATTACCTGTTGGAAAAGCTGAGACGAAACATTTGTACCAAATGGTAAACGTTGCATTCTGCACAAGTGAGAATCATAATTTAAACACAATATGTTTTGTGAGTCTGGATGCAAACTAACTTGTAAAAATGCTGAACGTAAATCAAGCCTGGTGTAGTACGTTCCTATTTTAACTTTTTGTAAAATATCAGGAAAGTCTGGTAGAGGATACACTAAACCATCGGTTTGAAAATTGACCGTTTTCGAGTAATCTACACAGATACGTATAGAATCATTTGATTTCTTAACTGGCACAATAGGACTAGCCCATTCTGAATGTTCTATAGGAGCTATAATATTCTGCTTACACATATTATCTATTTCTTCTTTTATTTGATCTCGTAATGAATATGCTATTCTGTACGCTTTCCTGAACACAGGCCTAGCATTCTTCTGTAAAGGTATTGAAATCTTTAATAGGTGTACTAATATCCTCATTAAACAATTCTGCAAAAGATGTCAGTAATTGTGAACGACAGTCTTCAATGTTCATTTGTTTTACATTACTTGAATTATGTACGTCGGCTTTGTGTTTGTTCAGAATCATGACTTTGCTAGTTTGCCCTTGCACATTTGATGGTCGTGAACATTCACCCACGTCATCAATCTTCTGTACATGTACCTTTGGAGTATACATTATGCCTGCACGCTGAATTTTCGAACAAGCATCTGGTAGCGAATCTTTTGATTCCAGACCTAAGCATGCATGTGTAGAATCTTCCTTTTGAACATAATCAGTTTCAGGAAACTCATTTAGAAGTTTGCTGCGCCAATCACCAAATAATATGTTCATTCCAACTCTGCCAATTAATATATTTGTATTAATCTTATCGCCAACAACAAAAGGCATCATGTACATTTTGCCATGATAGTAAATTTGTAAGCTTAATTGGCCTAATAAACACAATCTTTCACCTGATATCGACGTATATGAATTTAATAACGGACTCAGTGTGAAGTTCCCAATAAGATTAGTTAAAAAATCTTTTGAAATGAAATTAGCAAAACTACCAGAATCGACAATAGCTTCTAACGATTGGTCTTGTATTAAAATGTCAATGTACAAAGGTAAACGTTCATTTCTCAATGAAATCTGATCAGATGCGTGTTGCAAATTAGAAATAGATTCGTTTGCTTTTTTATTGTACATTTGTTGCGTGTTTGTAGTTAAGAAAGTATATACACCATCTTCTTGCACAGAGAATAAGCTAAGTTGAGAATTGTATTCTCCATAATCATTAGCTTTGGTATCCAAATTACTGTTCCTCATTTCACAATTTCCTTTATACATACTAGATAAATTGACTGCAGGTTCCTTCCATTGTTTATATCTTTCGAAACATGCAGCCAAGAAATGTCCTTTCTTCTTACAGAGACTGCAAATAGCATTTAATGCAGAACAGTTCTCTTTGAATGTACAACCTAACCTTGCACAGCGCTTACATTTAATATCCTTTGCCTGATTTTGCCGTGATACAAATTTTTGGCTAAATGCAGTATGGGGTTTAGATTGTGACATGCCTTTGTATGCATTATTTGTTCCGAATTTTGATTCTCTTGTATCTTGTTGATTCTTTGAAAAATGAGCTTTAGCAAACGAATTGTTTGTACCGAATCTACGTGAGCCTTGTATTTGTTTATTTTCACCTACCAAAAATGCATTTTGATTGACTTTATTTTTATTTGTGCGTATTATCTCATGTTGGAGTACTACATCACAAACCTTTTCGAATGTGTTGGGCATGTCTGACAGTAATCTATCTTTTAGTATACTATCGGGTAGTCCAAACACAAGTTTTTCTCTAAGAAGAGTGTCTAATTCATCTGTTGTAAACTCACAATTTATTGCAGCAACTTTTAAACGATTTATGTACGATGTAGCTGTCTCATCTTGCTCTTGCTTTATTTGCATAAAAGCGAATCGTTGAATCCATTTATTAACCTGTGGTGCATATATTTTTCGCAATGTATCAAAGAGTTCCTCCAAGGTGCAATCTTGTGGATCCTTTGGACTTAATCTGTGTTCCAGCTCTTGATATGGTAAACTACCGATTACAGAAATAAGAGTAAACACTCGTTTCCTTTCTTGTATATCGTTAGCCTCAATAAAAGCCTTGAATCTTTTAATATACGAATTTATATCCTGGCTTGGGTCATAAGCCTCAAATGTAGGTATAAAACTTATGTGTTTTCCCATACTGGCTCACTTGGACTTAATTACTATAATTCTACTTACAGTAGTAATTATTTATCTTCTTTAATCCTCGTCGCCATTTTGTTATGTCCTAATATTAATGACATAAACAGAAATAATTATCTCAAGATTGAAACTTGATAATTAAATATATATTCAAACTTGTAACAAGGTGGATTACATGATTAAAACTTAAACATCCATAAGACACATAAACAAGATGCATAATCGTTGCTATGCACAGACTATGTACATTGGCCATAACTGCTATTTCACCACATACAATAATGTATTTTATAATATATATATCAACTCCTCTGAAAGAACAGAAGAAAATACGTTAAATCTCTGACTTTATATTCTAACAGACAAACAATGCATAAAGAAATATAATCAGAAAACAGGCAAGCTTGAAGTATATTGAAAGTGTCCAGAATCAAGTAGATACGCTGCAGATATGAAATTACTACATAAGGTTATAAATGGAAACGTAATAAAACTCCACAAACTGTCCCTTAGAGTGCCTAGATATAAAACACGGAGCAAGGAAACTTGGAAATTACAATAAATAAATGAAATGTTCTCTTACCGTCCAAAATCAAATCTTCTAGTGTTCTAGGATCACTTGGATTTCACGGACGTTGATTTCTCATAGTACGTTTACAGGTATCTTCCCGAGGCAGTCGTGAACGAACACAATCTTCTTGCCCTTGAAGAATCTCTGCATATATTCGCGATGGTACACCGGCCGTGAGTTTAGCTCGATTCTTCATATCATTACGACACTTCACTATCTTTACAGCATCGTAATCAGGTGGATGCGTATGGTCATAGGAACACACAGGATTTTGTTTATATGAATTTGTTTTTAGAATTCCTCGACACTTGAATTTGTTCCTGTCAGCACACCTCCACCTTATAACATTCTTCAGATCAGACTGTTTTGTATACGCGTATCATAGGAAGAAGAGCTCTCCACCTTTCTGCGATCTAACAATTTCCATTTGGAAGAAGTAAACAAGTTCGTCTCCCTGAGCGGAATGAGTGACATAAATTAGTGCTGGGGGTAGATAAGGGTTGGGATGAAGTCATACTTGTATTAAACACGTGTGATTGGTCAGCAGGTGCGCGCAAGATGTAAACTTGTTTTCAGTCAAAATTAAAACACCTGCTATGCTATCCTCCAAGTTTCATTTCACATGCTTGAAATTATTTAAAAAAGTCACCTTTCATTAGTATGTAATTTTTATAGTAATTTTATAGGAGCCGCAAGTTCTACTAGATTAAAGAATGAAAAATTTAAACGGCATAATAATAATTTTTGGGAACATCAAATACAATTTATCTATTCAACGACAGTGGTAAGACTTCAAAATTATATTATATTTAATTACAAATGATGCAACGCTAGACATAATTTCTCAATTTTGCATTTCCCATTTCTGTTCTTGTCATTTCTGTTCTTCATTCGTTGAAATTTTTCCTTTTTCCATTTTTTCCCTGTCATTTTTTCCGCTTGCCATTTTCACTTTGCCATTTTTTCCGTTGCCATTTTTACCTAAATTCCGTGAGAGGAGAACTGAGTGTCACCCAGCATTTAATGTTCAACACAAGAATGAAGAAATTTAAGATATTAAATCTCGTACACGCGACAGCACTCGCCGAATATGCCCTTTACCAATATTTAACATAATCTGCACGAGTGAAGGAGGATGATCACGCACGAGCCAGCAAGATATCTAAACACTGATAAACCCAAGGTGCCACCACTGTATCTGGTTTCCTTCGTGGTTCCTCGGCTGAGTCACGACATGGCACTGTATAGGTCCATCCAAGGTGTCCTCAGTGGGTTCACCAAACCTTTTAAACGGACTCGCAACACACTTCGCGCTTCGCTCTCTCGATCCTCTTGGCCACTAACTTCTCACTGTCCCGGCGACCTCTCGTCACCCGGGAGTTGGCTGGTGTTTGCTGATTTAGCATTTAATGCCGGCTCGTGACATGAGCGTATGGAGCGAGAACGTAGCTGCAGCAGTTTGCAGCAGCGCGCACTGCTTTGCTCCGCCCGCTCGCTTTCCTCCCTTCTCTACTGCTGTGTGTAGTCTTGCTCCACTTATTTCCGTAGCATAGTGTACATCTTCAAAGCATATAGCCGACCTCCGTGGTGGAGTGGTTAGCACAGGTAATATTACTTTTCAACCACGAGAATATTTCATGTATTCTGTTCCATTGTAGGAAATTGTTTATATTTGTAAAGAAGACTACAATGTATTTCTCACACTTCAATAATTAAAACGTAAGGTAACTCTTCTGCAGCTCACGCTCATCGCCATAGTTTTCATTTATTGTCTACGTGCAGATTGCTTACGCGTAGACTGCCCTAAAGTAACATTATTCCCCACTCCCGAAATGACAAACATTTAGTTAATAGCTTATACACTCGCCCCGTATGAAAATACACTACGCATGCAACATTTTGTTTGTCAAAGTATGTTTGATGCTCAGATAAACTAATCGGGATTAGACACGCAGCTTAAAGTGGGTTGCGAACCGCTGTGCAATGTGCCTTCACCGAGAGTCGAACCCGGGATCCCTTGATTACAAGGCGACAGAGAAGCACTGCACCGTCGATGAAGTCATATATGCACACATAAATGTATTTAAGGATATTGCCGGAAAGAGAGAGAGATCAAGAATCAGGCAGTTGAAATTGTTGAATAATATATGAAGGAAAACCAGAATATATATTACACAGAGTGGGGGTAGTGAAGCTACAGGTCAAGAGGCCAGTCAAGATTGAGGTGATTTGGGCATACGAAGAGGATGGGTTAGAAAGGCTTACCTGAGCGTGTACAATGCGTACGGAACGGGAAGAAGACAAAGAGAAGAAAAATGTTGAGTTGAAGAAGCAAGGAGCGGAGAATGTGAGAAGGAGCAAGATTGAGCAAAGTATATAGGGAGGAACGATCGAACAAAAGATGAAGGTGGTCTGTCGACCCAGTCAGAGATGATGATTTAAAATAATAATAATAAAAACTGGAAAATTATGGTAGAAAGTCACAGGTTATTTCTACAATGTAAGATCCGTACGCATGATGTATACTATATTGTTTACCCGTTTAATTATAGTACATCTAATCGAATTTTATTATTTTTACTACAGCACACAGGATGTTAGGAAAAAGCACCTAAGTCGCAAACAGCGATTTTTTGTTGCTTCCATTTAAGTCTTACTGAATCAATTAAAGAAAACATAATAAATATAAATTTATATTGGACATGTGTAAAGATTCTTAACAATGATGATCCAAGATGTATACCATGCCTGTAATGTTTACTATTAAAATAATTAACATAAATATCTGCCTACTGTAAAAGTTCATTTTTTGACTTAAGTGCTTTTTGTTATTAGAAATACTGACAGCGTAAAGTAACTTTATTTATCCAGACACATTTTTATCCCCAGCTTTCATCGTTCTGGTTTAGTAGCTAGAAATTGCAAGTAATTGGAAGGTTATGATGCACACACAATCTTTCATCTTCCTATAGCTATAAGTGTCTGAATAAAGGTATACGAAAGCTCTTTTGTCAGCTTAGGTAATAAATAACAAAAAAAAAGCAAGGTATTAAATAGAAACAGCCACCTGATGATCCTAACAAGATACCCTCATTGCCACCACAGAACACCATAAACATCTATGGTTATCCTGTCATTACATCATAATCCCGAAAGGTTCGAGGAGATTTACCGCCTCTATTTTCTGCCCCAACGGACAATGCGGCGCCCTTGAAGGACAGATTAGTCATGTGCCGGAGGACGCGGAAGATTATCACCGCTGACAATGTTTGCCATTTCGCCACGCGACTTTTCACTAGGCCTACGAGGGTTCCTTTTTTCGTTTTATACCAATTTGAACGCGGGAAATGAGACAAGAAAGCGCGGTCATCCAACTCCGCTGGGGAGGGACATGTTTCACTCCTGAAGGGGGCTGCAAATGCTGACTCACGTCCCCCCGGAGGGGATGGGTTCGCACGGAGAGCCCGCCCCCGGGAGGAACTCATCAGAAATCAAACGTTGGACGTTAAATAGGGCCGCGTACTGTATCACCAAGGGACCTTGGGCCGGTTTTCCCATTACTTGGCGCCATAATCCCATTATGTGGAATACCCCAATCGTACGTACCTTAAATATGAAAGAGTGCTGCATTAGAGAGAAGACTGCTCCATAAAATCCGTTCATCACATTATAATCGAGGTTGTCAACTGATTATAATCAACCTTGTGGATGTACGAGGGTATGTCAGAAAGCAACATTTGAAATTCTTTATCAATGTCGTTATTGGAATATTTACACATACATTGTTTCCCTTAAAGTCGTCATCTCAATGACAACCTAGGCATTTAATTCACTGTCCGCGAATGCGTGACGAACACCTATCCCCGAAGTTATATAAGTGGATGGCACCAAGATTGTGAAAAGTCATCCAGGCAGCAGTATGAATAGTTACGCCACCCGCTATTTCGCTCTTTACTCTAACTATTAACTTCCTTTCTAGCATTCTTAAACCCGAAGATTTATACCAGCAGTAACACAAGCCTTCCATCTGTCCTGGGCAAGATCAATCCAATCTTTTCCATCCTTACCGATTTCCTTTAGGCCCATCTCAACTCCCTCCATCTTCGTCTTGGTGTTCCTTACCATCAGGTTTCTCTTTCCTCTCTCATTCGTGCCACATGGCCTGCCCATCTGTCTTCTTGATTTAGTTATTCTAATAATATCGCTCTTTACTCTACTGATTAGTATTGATATTATATTAGCAGTATCTAGTTACACTATCGTATAATCGGCGGCTAAAATAACCGTAGGGATTTGTCCATTGCTTTTTTATAACCTATGTAATTTTGAGGAATGGAATTGTGCTGAAGCTAATGCAGATGTTGTTCTCTGTCTATTGGCGTGTGTGTGTCAATTTATGAATCTCTCATTCTGGACATATTCATATCGTCGACTCTATCTACTTTTACAGAATGAAACCTTAGGCTTAATGAATGTTTTGGTTGAACAGGTACTATGAAGCAAATTTAGATATCCTTTAATCTTGTACAGCGCTCCTTCCCCAGCTATAGGAATCTGAAGTTTATGTTCTAAATGTGCATTGGATGTTCAGGGCACATATGTCGTAGGCGTGATGGTAACATTTCATGGAAAGACAGAAATACACTATTTTCCCAGAAACAATATGAACAATAAACATAACATTCTACCTCAGAGTTCAATATTGAGAGGTTTTCCTTGTAAAAAAGGAACGAAAATACAAGAAAACAACGACTGTACTTCATAGGACAAACAAACACATCCTCCCCGTTGATTTATTACAAAAATGGAGAAGACGTTCGCTAAAACAAACACCCTAAAGTTTGATTTCTCTCTCTCTCTCTCTCTTTTTAACAAAATCTTCACGTGAACATTTGATCAAATGACAGGAGAATAATTTGAAAGTAAATTAAATGTAAATAAAGCCACCATTGAAAAATCTTTTTATGTTGGAAATTGACTTAATTTAGGAATGTATTCATAAGACACGATCATTCGAATCATGATTGATATGAGTACATTTTCATTGTAGAGAAACAAGGACGTCCGTGAACTTTTTTCCAGGGAGGGATGGGTAAGGAATTTTTCCATGGCTGTGGTTGAAATTAATTTTTAAATGTGAGGTACATAATTTCCTACAAGGCAGCAATGGACTATCTTTCTCTACTCCGGAAGCCTATTGGCGATACCGGATACATTTCCCTTCTGCACTTAAAATGAGCCGTTTGTCATATTTAATTGTTTGTGCCTTTCATCTAACTCTTGTGAAAACTCGCAACGAATATCATACTGTCTTTGTAGACATGAACAGTGGAACGATAGGTCACGTGGCATAGATTAGATGAGCATGACGGAGGTTGATAAAAACCAGTGGCGTAGCATGGGCATTTCGGGTGGGAACGCCAAGTCCGAAGGAAGGGTCGGCCCTTTCTTGCTTAATAATTTACTTATGGTATTATCGCCAAAGGTATTGTTCATTTGCCTGAAGTCAGCTAGGTTTTCAATAAAACATCATCCATGCATGTTTTAGCTAGAAAATTAGATGCCTCACTATGCCACAAATGTTTTGAACTCTGCTGTTGTATATTTTTTTTTATACTTTTCTGCGTGACGCAAGTCATTAAAAACCTACCTGAATCACAAGCTCCTCTGCACAACAGTAGACATCATTGTTGTGGAAATCCAACTACTGATTGATTTGGTTTATTTTACTTCGCTTTTCTACCACCTTTGGTTAATCGCGAATACGAATATGAGTGATGATATTGAAGAAGGGGCACTCACAAAGAACACCCGTTCTGACGCCGGGATTCGAATCAAGGGCCTCTGTCGTCTTGGGTCGCTGTGCAAAACACTCTGACACAGAGGTGGGTCAATGATCCAACTAACGTACACTCAACTGACGTAACAGTGCCGATTAGTAATTCAGACCACTGTTTATTACATCTTGAGAATGTTGATAAACATTTTAAAATAATTTTGTCCAGAGATCATTCGATATAAAGAGTTTTCAAATGAATGCTAAACACTTCCATTGACACAATATTAATCAGTTAGATAACTCACGATGTAATAATAATAATAATAATAATTAAAAAAAGAATAGTTTTGCGGGTTAAGTGGTAGAGCAGCCACAGGCTGAATTTCTACCACGAGGACTTCACCAACTTATTTGACAAAAACTGTGTTGATCTTTTAGTTTTTAATGCACATCGCTCTTCGTGCGATAAATTATACAATGGAGTGGCCATTAAGAAGTGGTATATTTGAGTTTGCTAAAGTTACGTCAGTCAATATTGCATATTGTAACATCACATAGCACGAGTGGCATGAGCGCGAAGAACCGGGTAGGAATTCTACCGCCGTCATCTGCAGAAGCCAGGAAGGGTCACATGAACCAATCACGTAGCGTAGCCCTCTGCTCCGTACGCTGGCGTATGAGAGAGCATTTACGCCCGTACTGTAGAGATCCAAGCTTTCCCTCAAGAAAGGCAGCAAGGAATATAGAGTTCTTTACGCCGAACCTGCTCGGCGTACGGCCAGTAAAGGCATTGAAAAAAAATGCTAGAACGAGTGTTGTTAGTGGAGCGTTGCAAGCGGATCGCGAAAAATAGCTATTATAATGGCATGAAGGTCAAACATATATGAAATTAGTCACATTTTACTTTATATTTACAGCATTTACTCATTTTTGAAATGTTAAATCTGGGAACGCCGGGCGTACGGGCGTAATATTACGCTACGCCACTGATAAAAACTCACTTGCAATGCATTGTACGTACACACAAAATGTTCTTAAAACTTCAATAAATTTATTTTGAGATTTACACTTGGGAATTCGTTATATTCTCCAGTCAAAATTCATGAATTATCGGTTACTTGAATGCCCTGACGTCATTGCTTTCAAAATTTCCATAATCAGGGTGTCAAATGTTCCTATTTTGATACCAAACGATATTTCATAAGACATTTTCGCCTAAAATCAGACTAAATTCCGTTTCGCACAATGGCTTATCAGCACAACATTATCTAAGTTGACGATCTTTCCGCCATTTTAGGTGAAACAGGATTTCCCGTTTTGCCTAGTTCAGGGTTGTCAAAGGTCCATCTACCCATAACTTCTACGGGTTTTATTGGATTCCGCTGCAGGACCGGAACCTTTTCTCTCGCACAATTTAAATTCGGTCCAAGTTGCGTATTGTTTCATTGAAAAAGTTTCCTGGACCGTATTACAATTCCTGAGAAAAAGGTTCCTGGACCGTATTTAAATTGATGTGGGAAAAAGGTTCCTTGACCGAATTGAAATTCTTCCGGAAAAAGGTTCCTGGATCGAATTGAAATTCATTCTGGAAAAAAGGTTCCTGGACAAAATTTAAATTGCTCCGGAAAAAAGGTTCCCGGACCGTATTTAAATTGATCCGGAAAAAGGTTCCTGGACCTAATTGAAATGCTTTAAATATGAAAAGGTTATACATTGTCTACAACTCATTTACGTTTGCTGATTTTCTCAGTCCAGAATTGAAATTATTTACAATTCCTAGGCCAGGAATTGTAAATGTCCGCAAGTACGTTTTACATCGGAATGTCACGCTGCTGTTGTAGAAAGCGTAGCACAGGGAATAAATGATAACGCTGTTGTTCTCTCGTAGCCCAGGTTCAAAAACTCCCTTCTCGAAGAGTTACTGTACATAACGCAATGGACTATATTAGCGTGGCGTCACATTGAGCTCAAACAAACCCTTTACGTGTTGCTCCGGCATCCGATCCATGAACTTCAACCAATAGGAGCCGCCCAGCAGATATCACAACAGGGACAGGTAGTGTTGCCAGAGGTGTTGCTACAACCAAATGAAGGAACACGCGCGAGAGAATGGGGCTAAATGGAGAGGGGTAACGTAACTGCAGCGTTTGCGTTACGTCCATTTCTACCTTGTACCTTAGATTCTCGAGGCAGTCAGCACCTGGATTATTCTTTCATGCTAACAAGTGGATAATTGTTTATCGTCAGGTCCTTAATGGATCCAAGTTGCGTTTTGTTTCATTTCAATACGGAACTTGGACCCTATTTAAACTGATTCGGTAAAAAAGTTTCCTGGACCGTATTGAAATTAAACCTGGAATAAAGGTTCCTGGACCGAATTTAAATTGGTTCTGAAAAGGTTCCCGGACCGTATTTAAATTAAACCTGGAATAAAGGTTCCTGGACAGTATTTAAATTGATCCGGAAGAAAAGTTCCTGGACCGAATTAAAATACGTTACAGATAAAAAGGTTCTTTACGGTCCAGAACCCATTTACGCTTGCTGATTTTCTCTCCTGGACCGGAATTTAATTTATTTAAAATTCCTGGACCTTTAACAACCCTGGCCTAGTTAAGTATAAAGGTAATTATTTAAATTGAGAGAATTCTGCTATGGCGGTAATATGTTCCCTAGATGCAACACTATAGATTTAAATGGGAAATAGGCGAATCAGGAATTCCCGTTTAACCTAAAGTGGCGGTTGGGTGAATAATCGCATTATCGTGTTCTGCTAAGTCATTAGGCGAAACGGGAATACACGTAAAATCCGAAGGTAAGGAGTTGATCGGAGTATACTGACGGAAGTCTTGGTGGTAGATCGTCCTGAAATGTCTGAAACTGACGTGGTAGCCAAGTTTGAGAACTGTTGCAATGATTAGCTAGTTATTCTATGCACCAAAGGTGTGCGCATGGGGGAGCAATCCCCCCCCCCCTCCTAAACATGGACGTATCAAGGTATTTTACCATGGGGTATATTGCCCACTCAAAACACACCACTTGAATTTGAAATTATCGCGTTAATGTAAATTACTATGACTGAAATCAAATTATACGTGTGAAATATATACCTTTAGGTTGACATTCGATTTCTAAGGCTATTTCTGTGCCTATCCTTGCTCCCTTTTCCAGACGTCCGTGTTCCTACATTATTATACTTTCATCTAGAAATTTAGTGTAGAGGAATCTTATCGCCATTATTAAACGATATTATACTCTTAAAGAAAATTAAGTACATGCATTAGTACTCTACATTATAAGTAATGCGAAATGTGAATCTGTCTTTCCATTATTTCCTGCAGCGCTCTATACTGTATTTAAAGTCAACCCTGTATAAGAAGAAAAACTGTTAAGACGGAAAATTTTGCTCGGAACCTCCGGGATAGACAGGTTTTACTGTATATACCTATAGACATACCCATCAATGTGATGAAACTTAAACAGTGAGATAAGATGAGGTTTTTCTTTCCCGACTGAACTTTCATCAAGGGTTTTGCCTTCCCCCCTAATCAGAGGGTCTGCGCACGCCTATGCTATACGCACTCCTCTCCATGCAAATTTCATGTGATCCGTTTTCTCCCGCCGAAAGAGAATCATTCCGTCGCCTCGGCGATCGCGCGTGTTGAGGGTTCGATTCATTATCTCACCATCGCCGGTCTCAGGCGCGAGTCCTGGCGTGTTCGTGGGTGTTCCACTGGAAGTGTACCTCCATTAGTCTCGCCCAATAGTACTCTTCGTAGCGATTAGTCTAAACAGGCACAGAAGAGACGCAAAATATCATTCTTTTCACACTATTCGAGCGCTACCTTCTTTTGCTATTCACTTGCTATTATGCCGACCCCCGACCAGGCCACTTGCTTCAGCTGGTACTGTAAAAGAAGGACACCATGTAAGATAATAATCAAATAAAAGCTTGGAATGATCTCACGACAGTCAATATCTTGTATCATACTTGAATGGGTCTGAAAGCCAAATAACCTAACAAGCCAGGGAACCAGGTTTGATTTTTGTGAGGGGAGGGGGAAGAAGAATTTCGGAAAGATTTTCTTGAACTAACCATTCGTCGTGAAAATCTCATCATCGCACCCCCCTACCTCCTCCCCCGCAGCCATGCATGGAGAATTTCGGGAAAGCATTCGTTTCCGCTGTATTCCGTTCCCTTGCCAACGGCTCTAATGTTATTTTGACATTCTATATCTCTCCCCATTCCTAACTACCCCCACCCTTCGTTTCACCCTTCGCAGTTACTCATCCTAGTGTATTGTAGGTTTTCCCCTGCTTTCCCGAATTTCTCCTTGGAAACGCAACCCTCGAAGCATCCCCAACAAAAACTTTTTCCCCAGTCTCTTCCACAAAGCCAAGGGTCAATGAAGGATTGGAGTACCCGGAGTAATCTTTTGCTCGGAGCTCTCTCCTGTGTGCACCATGCGTAGTAATCATCAGTGTTGCCAGAAGCCTGGAAATTTTAGGACATTACCGGACAGTTGCTACACTCCGGGTCTTTGACCTATTTTTTAGAAGCAATGCTTATAAATTTGTTTAAGGCTGGTTTGTCTTTTCTGCCTCACTCTCTTAGTTGACTATTTTCATCTTCATATCTCCGCTCATTGTGTACCATTTCATGCCGAAATGTTATTCTTAGGTTTTAAGAATGGAAGTGAGTTTGGAAGTTTCCATTGGCTCCCCAAATACCTATTGTACGGGTTCATTTTATATTTTAAACAACATTTCTCTTCTGGTATATTTTCAATTCCTATGCCGTTCTTTTTGTACATTTTGTTGTAGTTACAAGTTGAATTTGCGTACAATTTTAATGCATTTCTAGTACCTATGCTTTTCCTTAATTCGTATTTCAGCCTACATATTTCTTCTACAAATTTCCTGGCTTATATTGTATTTAGAACATGAATCGGTGAATGTTTCACATATTTTAGACCATTGGCGGGTCTCGTCATATTATACCTTTCCTATGCACATTAGCACTGGCGTACGGAGAGGGGGCTGATGGGGCTAGAGCCCTTTCCTAAATTTTGAGAAAATCAAAATTTTCAAATGAAAGCTGTGAAGAACTCGGGAAAACGAAAGCGGTAACTCAAACCCCGCTTTAAAATTTAAAACAATCCCCAATTTCATTTTTTTTATTTGAACAATTTATAAGACGAAGGTTAAAATAGTGATTATGAAATATATTATTTGTATCCCGCAACCACCTAGAACGCAGTAATATCCACTTTTACACTTCCAGCTCCCTCCGAAAAAAATCTTGCGTACGCCAGTGCACACAAGTATTTTGATTTACATCTTCTCGTGTATGCTCGTTTTCCCAATATTCGAAAATTCGTTATGGTAGGCCAGCCCCTTATCATAAGTAAAAATCAACACATGCCTACGAAGACTAAACTCTCCATACCTAGGTTAAAAGCTTAGGCTATCAAAGGGTACTCAGCAAATGACGAAACACAGGGAACACTCATCCCTTACAGCGTCCAGACGCCAGAGCCTGGTTTGCCTGCAATATTACAGCAGTTAGCGGAGTATACTACGTAGAAATGAGATTAACTTTTGAGTGCCTTCTCAGAAAGTCAAATTTCACACCTCAGTTTACGTGAAGATTCCGAACTCTCTTTAATACAGATCGAACGCAGGACAAGGCGTAAGGGCATAAGGCACTGCACCATTGGGAAGGCTCAATCATCCTATATCTCCTTTTGCATTTTTCTTCTTGAACAGTTTTCTCATGTTATGTGCCTCATAAGGCCATGGCCTAATGTAAAGAATTTTCAAATATTGAAAGAAGATTTAAATGAAGCTACTGATGTGCATAGGAAAGGTATAATATACGAGATCCGCTGATGGTCTAACATATCTGGAACGTTCACCGATTCATATTCTAAATACACCGTAACATTTCAAGACAGGCTACAAATCAGATATTTTAGTTTTTTTACAGTAATTATGTTTAGCCGATTCTTACTTTTACTCCATTTGATTATGTATTTGAAAACACACCAACTGTTGGAATTCTAAATATTAATAATAACAATCGGAGGAGGCGATCTGGTGTTTTAAAATAACAATAAATCTTCGAATTGTACTAGAAGAAAGTGTTGGTTATTTGTAACTTGTATATTTTATTTAATTTAAAATGAAAGTTACAAGTGAAACGAATTAAAAAACTTTGATTATCCATAACTCTAATTGATAACTCAGGTGGGAAACATAAAAAATACCTACCCATCAAAAATAATACTTAACCCACCACTGATTTTGCGAAGAGAGAGTTTAATCATTATTTTTCAAACTAATCTGGTAGTGTTCAGAGCATTAGTAACAATTGCGATTAGTATGATAGAGGTAGATTTAGAATAACTGCTATTTGTCGTTACAGTTACTAAAAAAGCTAATGTAGAGGGAGGATAAAAATACCATGTATTATTATATTGTCAGATTACCATATGGGATTGCATTAATAGAAATGCCAGAACTAAATTCTATTAATTACTGTCCCTGTAAATGATTAATACACTTGCTGGAAAAATTACCAGGGTGGCACTACAAAATATATCCATATGTAATCGGTATCTGCGGAAAGTCAGACTCTCAGATTTCAAAATTAGCGGTACATCTCCATAGTACCTATCTTCGCCACCAGGCTCCGCCACTTTCATAAAAGATGTCTCTCAAGGAGAAGAGTTTTGCGTGAATGAGTTCTCGAAAATAATTTCATGCAGCTGACGTCAAGATGATGGTTTCACTGCATATTTATGAATTGACGTTGAGAATTACAGCAGCTGTCGAGAAAATTAACAGGAACATGTTATAATGAGTATTGGAGGAGTCGAATTACTGGGATTTGTCAGGTAACGAATGGAGCTCATATTAATCCATGGGAGACTGCTTTCAAATGGTACTTATTAAAATTGTAGCTACCAATTGTGTATGGATACCTTATAGATCTTGGAATATGCAAAATCAATAACATGTTTATGTGTATATTTAAGTAAATAAGAATGTAGAGTAATAAATTTAACACAAACTGATACGAAAAAGTATTAGTATTGTGCTTGTGTTCGTGTTCGTGTATTATTTAGAGTTTAGTTAGTTCAATACGCAAGATAATGCAAAACGGTAAAAATTAAAACTCTTTTCTTGTGTTCCAGGACCTTCCTTTGGATGACGTCATTTCTCAGGTATGTGGCCTAAAATAAAGTGTATGCGTGTAGACGGTTTATAATAGTGGAGGCAAAAATTGAGGAGGCAGCTACTTCCCTCCCACCACGTCCTCCCTAATCGCCGGCACTGCCTGTATATAATTACGGTTTCGACTACACACAGGAGACTCCACTCTATTGCGGGAATCTCTGTAGGAAGCAAACCAAAACAGGTACTCTGCACAAGCAGGACTGAAGAGGGTTTGAACGCCTGAGAGGGGGAGTGAATGCATGGAGGGGAAAACGCGACTACTGCTACTGCTTTGCTCCGCCCACTCGCTTTCACTCCTTCTCTGCCGCAATGCGCGGTCTTGCTCCACATATTCCCTAGAAAGAGTGCAGGATTCGATTCTGAGTGTGTGTCACCTTACCCGGGAATTTTTCCGTTGATATGTGTGTGACATGGTGCAGGTCAACAACATTAGCGGGATTTCAGAAAATTAGCAAAAAATTCTACGAAAACAAATATATCTTTACCAGTAAATGGTAACTCATCGCTAAATTATTTCAATTTTGAAAAGAATATGTGACAAGAGATATTACGTTAAAGCCATTTGAAGCACTGACTTCTTGGAAAGTGCAATTAATTTTACCCTTGGTCCAATGGAAGTTCTGATATCCTGTGGATTGTGGTGATGCATGGGCGTCAGACATACAAAATGAGAGAGAGAGAGAGAGAGAGAGAGAGAGAGAGAGAGAGAGAGAACTAGTGAGATTGAAGAACAGAAGCGTAAGAGAGAGATACGTAAATATTTAAAAAGAACAGAGATAGAAGGAATTAAAAGATGCTCAATTGAGAAACGGGGCGAGGGAGGGAGAAATTAAAAGAGAAAATTAATTGGGAGGCAGAGTGAGGGATATTTTCTGGAGGAGTAGCAGTCCCATTTAATACACCACCAAAGACCATAGAAAATGCATATTTGAATTAAAGAAAGCATTTATCTATTTAGCTTTTTCTTGTTTGCTGGGGTGACGGCAGGAGGGGATTCCTATGCTCACCCTTCTGGCATACTGTCTAAGACATTGCAAGGAAGGCGAAAATCTAGAGGAATGCAGAAAAATAAGAGGTGTGAAACCTTTGATTAATTTTATTAAATTTGTTATTTAGCGTCCCTTTTCTACCACTTTTGGCTGATCGCGACGATGAGGATGAGTGTTGATATAATGAACTTGACACTCACAAATAACACCTCAAGTCCGTGTTTCGAACCCGTGATATTTTACGTCGAAGGGCGCAGGTGTAAAACGTATGTATAGATGAAAATAATAACTTAAGAAGTTTTCTATACTCTATTCCATCTGCTTCTCTGTTCACCATCGCCTCGGGCGTGTGACGTATACTCTGTCTCCTTTATCTCTGGAGCAAGGGAACGAAAACAAGTCTCTGCGCAATTAGTAACGCGAGACGGCTCCACCAATGAATACGTGAGAGGGAATGGGATTGCGTGGAGTGAGGGAAACCGACATCAGTTAGCAGCCTCCCCAGCAGCGTGCCCACTAGATTGCCCCTTCTCTTCCGCTGAGCGCAGCCTCGCTCCAAAGATAGGTGGGACAGAGTATATATTCCACGGAGGAGGGGGGGGTTCAAGGACTCCCTTTGATCCTACATGTGGGCGCTCAAGTGGTGATAGTATCAAACCCCTTAAAGGACACACTTTTCCAAGTTACTTGTCTGTGCGGAGTCCTCATCAACCAATCGGATAGCTTTACTGCTATCTCGATATCAGGAGCGTATGTGACTACCTAGGCTATCTGCGAAGCCTGAAGTCTAGAGAATAAAATACAGGAGAAAAATCGATCACTGATATCCGTATCAGTGAGATGATGATGGTGATTCTGGAGTTGGCAATCTGATTTCCTATGAGTTGGCAATCTGATTTCCTATCAGTTGGCAACCTGATTTCCTATCAGTTGGCAACCTGATTTCCTATCAGTTGGCAACCTGATTTCCTATCAGTTGGCAACCTGATTTCCTATCAGTTGGCAACCTGATTTCCTATCAGTTGGCAACCTGATTTCCTATCAGTTGGCAACCCGATTTCCTATGAGTTGGCAACCCGATTTCCTAGGAGTTGGCAACCCGATTTCCTAGGAGTTGGCAACCCGATTTCCTATGAGTTGGCAACCCGATTTCCCGTGAGTTGGCAACCCGATTTCCCGTGAGTTGGCAACCCGATTTCCTATGAGTTGGCAACCCGATTTCCTATGAGTTGGCAACCCGATTTCCCGTGAGTTGGCAACCCGATTTCCCGTGAGTTGGCAATCCGATTTCCCGTGAGTTGGCAACCCGATTTCCCGTGAGTTGGCAACCTGATTTCCCGTGAGTTGGCAACCTGATTTCCCGTGAGTTGGCAACCTAATTTCCCGTGAGTTGGCAACCTGATTTCCGGTGAGTTAGTAAACTTATTTCTATTCATAGCCTAGGACCACGCGACATATTGAGATAGCCCAGATCCTGGACTCAGTTGTATGAGTTGAGTTGGTGTTTTAAGTCCACTTTATGCACAGTAAGGCTAATCGGGACTGGACCTACAGTTTTAAAGTGGGATCCGAACCACTTGTGCCTCCACCGGGTATCGAACCCGGGACCCCTTGATTACAAGGCAATGACGCTACCACTGCGCCATGGGGGAGGCCCTAGATCCTGGACTCGGTATACGCCACTGCTCGATATAGTAATCATCATATGTAGCTGCGAAATCAGAGCTCCTGGGTTCGATTCCACGTATGGCATGCATTCATTTCATCACTTCGCCATCGTTCTCACCTTCTTGATGATGCCAAAAGATACGAGCGATGCAGGTTAACCAATACATGCAATGTCCAATTTATTTCGTTTTTCGGGGTTGCCAACCCTGATTCCCAACCACTGCCTCACAACAACAATGAATCGATGGCTTCTCCGTCAAGTCAGGTGACTCACGCACACGCGGTATCCTTTTGTGCGTGTGTGTGTGCATGTGGCGGGGGAAGAAACACACTCACTTTAACTCACACGCCCCCTTCTCTGATCTCTTAGGGGGATTCACTGCGTCATTAGATCCGTGGCGGTGCCCCCGGGGGAGGGCGACGGTGCATTCCAAACACCCACCGTTCATCAACTAATTGCGACTTTGCTCCTGCCCTCTTCTAAGGACACACGCATTACACTAATCAACCTTTCTGGCTTGAGAAAAAGAAAAAAATGTAAGGAATTGGAACAAAACATAGGAAGGCTAATTGATAAATGATGATTGACTGCCTGGACTGGAACGCGTGGTGAAGAAATGAGATTGAATCTGTCCAGACCGGCTTCAGAATGATGACTCAGACCGAGCAAAGAACTTTCGTTCCTGTGATCTTTTCTACGGTATGTCCGAGACGTCGCCGTACCACTACTTGCATGCATCATGTTGCGACTGTGTTAAAAGTTGACAGGTATTCTTTAATTTTCAACTTTACATTGACATTAGACTCACAGTACAATTGGTAGTGAACTAACTGAAGCTGTTGATTACAAGACCTAGGACGTTCATGACTTTAGGTATTTAATGTTATTAGAAAGTGTAAGCAGTGTCGGTGATCATGGAGGGGCGTGAAGGGCAATTGCCCCTCCACTTCTTGCCACTTTTGCTAAACCTTATAAACATAGGGAAGTAAGTAAACTATCCTTGCCAGCCCAGTTTTGGAACCCAATCGCCTCTACTGAGTGAAAGTATGCTGACATGGACTGGATCGCCATAATACTTAATTAATACTGTCTAGCATTCTTAAACCCGAAGCTTTATTGCTGCATCAGCACAAGCCTTCCATCTGTGCCTACCCTGGGCAAGATCAATCCAATCTTTTCCATCCTTACCAATTTCCTTTAGGTCCATCTTAACGTTATCCCTCCATCTTCGTCTTGGCCGTCGTAGAGGTCTCTTACCATCAGGTTTCCCAACAAGAATCCTGTAAACTCCTCTTTCCTCGCCCATTCGTACCACATGGTCTGCCCACCTAAGTCTTCTTGATTTAATTATTCTAATAATATCTGAACATGAATACAAATTATGCAGATCTGAATCATGTAACGTTCTCCACTCACCTATCTGCTCATTCATTTTAGGTCCAAATATTTTTCCAATGTTTTATTTTCAAATACTCTCAATTTGTGTTAGTCTTTTAATGTGAGAGACCAAATTTTAGATACATGTAATACTACAGGCAAAATTACTTTTTTATATATATTTTAACTTTTAGTTTCTTAATTATTATACGAGAAGATACAAGTTTATGGAGAGAAAAGTATCACGCATTACCTGAATTAAGTCTGCTTTTTATTTCCTCTTTAATATTTTTATTTGTTAGATACTCGCAGGACAATTGGTACTGAACCAACTCAAAGTGTTGATTACAAGCTCTAAAAGGTTCATGGTTTTAGGTGTTTAATATTATTAAAAAGCGTAAGTATGCAGACATAAGCTGAATGGCCATAATTGACATTTTTAATTTTATATTGTTGTTGTCATGGTACTTCGTTGTTGTTGTTGGTTTTATTCGCTCATAAGTATGTTATAACGTAGCTAAATATATAAATGCATATGTTATAACTTATAAGAAATAAATTTTGTCTAGGAGTAATATGTATTACGTAATGTGTACCTTCTCGGGGCACTTTGTAGAATGTTAATTTGGTCTGTGCGTCTCTTCACAAACATAGGTTGTAATAACCTAAGCTGCTTCTAGCCAGTCTGCAAGTCGGCGACGCGCCTATCTTTAGGGTTTGTGTTTTTAAAAAATGCTCTTTCCACTGTGCATGCCGTTTCTGCAACTTTTGTTCGTTATTTTCCTTTTTATGCTTCGTCGAAACGAAATCCCATTTTGAGGGAGCAATTCTAATGTTTCGAAATCCTATTTAAACTCTTGGGTCCAGCAATGAAAAGGTTCTTCTGTGCAAAAAGTGCACGGGAAATTCGTCAGACTTTTGCGCAGTCCGATTCCCGTTGATTTGAATTGGTTTATTTTACATCACTTTTCTGCCGTTTATGAGCTAATCGGATGAGGAGGATTAGTGGTGATTAGATGAGGTGGATGAGGATACGCGACAAGGTACTGAATAAGAAAAGTACAGAGGATAGCACTGGCTGCGGGTCCAGCCCTAGGAGCCTGGTTTTGCCCAAACCAAAGCAGGTTTTCAGGATGTATTAACCACGTCTGGCCTAAACTGTTGCTGTTCCTGAGCTTGGAGAACGTTGGCCTTTCTAGCAGAAACCACGCTCTTTTGTTACTGTCCATCGTCAACCACGGGTTGTGAGTGCAGGGGCTAAGCTATCCACAAATGTACGTATAATACACCACCACGAAAACTGAGTGAAACGAACATTGATAATAAGACATTTAATAAGTAAGGATTAAACTGCAAAGTGGTAACAGTATGTGCATAAGCATTGCTTTTCTGATTTTCATTCGCTCCTCGCTGTGTAGCAGACGACATTTTCCTCGCTTCCGATTGGAACAGGATTTGTCAAGCTGTTAGCCGGGAAAGCTAACAGGTTGGGCCAATCACAGTTAACGTGGAAGAGCGGTTTACATATTAGCGCCTTTCGAAAAGGTCACATCTTACACAGCCTCCAATTCTTGTTACAAACACATTTAACTCATTGCTCACTGAATAAAATTATGACGGATACTGTTACTCTCATGAGAATCTTAGATTTTGTTCTTTGCTGACAACAAGAGGCAGAGTTGATTCGAATCTGATACTTTTTAATAGAGAAATAGTCAAAACCTAGATTCAGTCTGTACACTTTTCACAGACTCCCCAACAGACCTGGAGAAGCCTAGTAGTTTAGCATCAGCCCAACAGATGTCTCTATCTTGGGTGCTGTTCTTTAATCGTTCAAATACATTGCTAATAGTCTTTGGGAAAAACGGATGTATGAATTCGCTCCCGCTCGAAAGTTCTGTTATTGTAAGACGTTTGTTTAGAACTGTTTTGAAACAGGTTTAATCACAATAAATGTTAAATACAAATGTCAATCTTTCGTGCCTTTTAATATTCGACGTAAGCGCAGCTGTCCTTTCATTCATAGTAGCGACGATTGCAACCCGACTCGCATGTAGGCGCCATTTGGAAGAAAATGGTATGAGCCAATCACATGTAGAAGGTTAGAGCCAATCACATTTTAAACGTTACTTCTGCACTTCGAAATATATTCATTAAGCAATAAGCATTAATTTGTTGTTAAAAATGCTTGGAAGTAGTTTGGCGCTTAACCAGAGATGGCAGCAGATGTGATACGCTTCCATATATGGAGTAGTGGACAATCGAGGTGTCTTGTTCCCCACATGGCCATTGCTTCTACATAACCTAATTTTAAATTTAAAAAATAGCATCAACTGGACCCTGTAGCCGTAAGTGGAACTGAATCAGGTGATCGAACCTGGGACCACTTGATTAAAAGTCGATAACCGTTAACATATTAACAGACGAGGCCTTCTATCTGAGGAACTCCCCCGCATCGCATACAGGTACGCATGGGATTCAATCATGGTGTATGTACATCGATTTTTATTAGGCGGAAACAACCACCAGCATTTTTCAGCACCCACTTACCAACCATTAGCCCATCGCATCGCCAACAGAGGGGACCCCATATTTACATCGGCGTCTTGTTTACGCCAGCAAGCAGCCGGACGAGCTAATAACAACCAAATGTTAGCGCGTGCGGTTATGGCAGTTCCGATGAATCCAGGCGTAAAATCCTTCCATTATGGTCCGCGAGAGGATCTCTTCGCCCCCGGTGATGGCTCTTTACCCGCCACCCAAACGACCGATATCCGGAAAGCCACTTCCAGCAAGTGCGTGTTTGGACAGCGGCCGCTCGCCAACCGGAATGATTCGCGGGGCTATTCATTAGCGAATGCACATCTGGAGCTATTACTTCTCAACCGATAAAGTGCCTCCGCTGCGTACACCTGCGCGCAAGAATTTCTTATCTTCTTGTGCTGCGTATATTTACGTTTGGTTACCGGGAATTCTGATGGATTTCAGAACCATTGACCCAGTGGTAAAATCTATTTGTAGTTTTCAAAGAGGAAGTGCTTCATTTCAAATGCTTTTAACTTTTCGTCTCTTCTTATACATTATCTTCAACATTGAAATAATTTTGTTCCGAGCTACAACATACTGATAATAAGCTAGACATCCTAATCGTTGCGACTAGCCAAAACGTGACATAAAAGCGATGTAAAATAAGAAACATACAAATGTTTGTGCAATGGAGTATAGCTATTATTATATTTGGTACGGTCAATAAATAACCGGATTAATTCCGTGAAAAAGCGAAATAAAGTGACAGAACGATGAAACTTACGGGATATGTAGGCCAGGCTGGGGTACGCCACATGTTTGCGGGACGAGTTCCAGACCGCGTCGTTAGGTGGCAGCACTGGCAGGGAACGGAGGTTGTGTATGTGCAATTTGCCTCCAAGGCGTAAGTTTCATCGGTCTGTCACTTTATTTCGCTTTTTCACGGCATTAAGCCGGTCATTTATTGACCATATAAAATATTAACAGAGTAATACGCGTATCAGCAGATTCTCCGTTGCGGAGTGGTTAGCTGAGAGCGCTTCGACGCTAGGGGTTACAGGTCCGAATCCCGACATGTGAGTGTAACTTCATCAAATTCATCATATCATGACTCATCTTAACCCTTAACTTCCCAGGTCATGTTTTTGTCACACTCGGCCCAGGTCCAGTCTCACAGACCTTTATTTTAAAATAAACATAAAAATATACTTAACAACTGCTGAATGCTATTTAACTCAACTAATTCGGTTTGTTACGTAAAAGGCTACACAAATAACTCAAAAAAATATTTTACATTTTTTAGTATAATAAAAATGTATTAAAACAAAACTGAAAAAAATGAACCTAATATTACATGATATCATTATCACTGTAAAAAATCAAATACCCTTTACTCTAAATTTTACTTTTTGTTATATTTTTGTTTATTATACATGTAATAATAAAAATATAAAAAAGACCCATAAAACACCGACTAAAATAAAAATTACACTAGTACTTTTAGGTCCAATTTTTTTTCTTCTCATAAGTTTTCTCTGCACTTGTTTACTATTTTACACAGCTATTTCAAAAAAAAAATTGGGGCCTCCCCAATGGCGTAGTGGTAGCGTCGTCTCCTTGTAATCAAGGGGTCCCGGGTTCGATACCCGGTGAAGGCATAAGTGGTTCGGATCCCACTTTAAACTATAGGTCCAGTCCCGATTAGCCTTACTGTGCATAAAGTGGACTTCAAACCAGTGGCGGCTGGCCAAGTGCAACAAGTGCAGATGTTTTCACCTAATTTTCAAATTAATATTGACATTTTTCATTTGCTTGTTAAATTAAACTATTTCCCAGCAGAACGCACACGATAATACTCAAATAACACGCCGCTCGGCGCTACGCACGTGAAGAGTTCGTCCCAACCCAAGAGCAAACACCGCCAGGGTGCGGAAAACTTAGGCGGTTGTCATGGCAACGGTGACGTCACCTAGCGTTGGCCTTGAACATGGTGTCGCCCTCTACGTGAATCAGTTCTCTCGTCGGAGAAAACATTGCATCCAGCGGTTGTGGCAAAATCTTTGCGTTCTCGCGAGATCTTGTTCCGCGTGTGTGTTTCGCGTTTCCTATTGTGTGTTGTGTTCATGTGTTGAGCTGTGGTTTCTACAATGAACCCAGTAAATGACTTAGTGTGTAATTTGTTGCAGACACCATTTTCCAGATGGACGGATGAAGACAAAAAAGACGTTTTAAATTGGGGGGGGGGGCACTGGCACTTACTATTTGTTTTTCATTGCCTATAAATATACTTCTTCACCTGTTATTTTAGGCACGAGCCGCTACTGCTTCAAACACCAAATCAACAATCAACAACAAAAAATCTTTTAGTTCACTATGACGTTTTTAAGCACTCTAGGCGTAATACACCAAAAATACACGTCACTTTGCTTCGGTAAAACACAACCTGGGATAAAGAAATAAGATACTTACAATTTTTTGATTTCAGCTTCAACCATCTTTTTTTCTGTAGTCCTCATGATAATTTTTTTACCTCATTCTTTATTGATATTTTTTCTTTCCAGAATCGAATACAAGTGGACATAATTTCTACAAAGTTTTATATTAACAAATTTCAATAGTTTTTTGACAATATTGTCTGATAATAACTTATTATTGAATAATTTGAAATAAATAGGTTTTAAAAAAAATTGCTACTATGTTGGAATATGTTTGCTATGGTGAACAATAGATGGCTCTGGACTTGAGTATTTTTCTGACATTTTTCTTTATTGTTTCTGAATGTTTTACTGTGGTGGAAATGAGTTAATTTCTTGATCTCTTTTTACAAGATTTATAATATTATTTGAAATTGAGAAGATAAACCACATGTAGGAAGATAACAAAGTTTAATTTCTAATTGCCATAAAGAAAAATGTATGTAATTTCTTTTTATAGAAGTAATAAGAAAGCTAAATTTTTCTTGCCAAATGGCTTTTATATCAATATTATGATGATATTGATATATGGCGCTCAACAAGGGTTTGAACTACACGAACCTGAATGTCCCAAACCATCCACTGCACAACTCAACCAAGACATTTTACATGAAATTTTAAAATGTACATAAGTATGAAATTTTTCTTGTACAAATGATATAATTACAATTTGTTTTTTGAATATCCTGAACTTTTCTGTTTTGTTTTGAAATATTTACCTAAATAAATTTATTTCACAATGATTTTTTAGTTTTACTATGTTTATATGGAAACATACAAAGGCAAAATGATATTTGATGTGAAATTATGAAATGAACCCATATATTTTTTTTATTTTTATATATGCTAGCTTAATAGCATAATGCTATAAAAACAAGAATAGCAAATATGGTATAATACTTGAGTGAATGACTAATTTGCAATGACAATATGCAACATTCATGTTACAAAATAGTAAGTTCTACAAGAAATTTTTAACGAAATTCAGCAGAAAGCACTTTGCTACTTCCAATCTTAATGCAATACAAGAAATAGTACAAACTCTTCATTTATGAGCAAGATGCACATATATATATATATATAAATATATTTATTTTTGCTGACTTCACATTGTCAACATGAATAAAATGAGTTTAAGGAATAAATATTATGTATGCAGTATATTTGCAACTGAGCGTGTGTACACCACATGTCATTCAAATGCCAATTATACCTGAACATGGACAAAAGAAGCATATTGAAGGAGCATACAAATTTTACCTTCAGCAGTAACTAATTAAACACGGCATATTCTTTTACATGTAAGTGTGAGGAATGCCATATCGGCGCAATACCACCTTATTAATCTTGCAAATTTAAAATTTTGGTTATTTGCTCTTGCATATATTATGCTGAGTATTAACTATGAGTGAAAGCACAAAATTTGTTAACTGGTTATTCCGACTATTCACATACCATCAGTGTTTATGCTCATTGCATACCAAGATTGAATATTCAAAAATTAAGGTTGCATACCTTAACTATTCACAAAGAACAAAACATTTAAGGAAAATCTATCTCCGATGAGCTAGGTACAACTTACATTATACTGGAAAATAAATATTATGTGATTTTATAACATTACCTTGAGAAATCTAAGGGTATCACATATACATTTTCATCACATTTAATATATCACTCTACAGAGCTTACGCGTCTATGTGTATATCAAGTTACAAAATTACCAAATTTACATTACTAAGAAAATATTGCATACCTTGTACTTTACTATTTTTTTTTATTATTTTTTTTACTATTAAATATATATATTTTACCATGCACTTATGTCTGAATAATTAGAAAAATTAAACAAATGGGATTGCATTGATTAAAGTGATTATTTCAATGAACCAGACAAATTACCATCTAAATAAGAAATACCATTTTTTTTTACACCATAAACTTTGTTACGTAAAATGCCGTGTATCTACAATACTGCCACAGCAACTTTATAAAAATCGAATTTTTATATATATGCGTGTATCTATATGGTATTAATTGAGCATGAACCTTGAATGAAAACTTAGAACTAATTCGCCACTCAATTTCAAGATTGAATATTCAAAGTACAGTAAATCACATGAGACAGACTACTAAAATACCTTGCATGTGAATGAGATACTGACCGAAGTAATGGAATACTGTAAATATAACTCACTATCTAGAAGTCAAATGCTACCCAAATTACTATAATGCCTTTGAAATATTTGTTTTTAGTGGAGGTGTGGATACCAAATTGATCTCTACAAACTTTTGTTGTTACAATGCCAATACAATTTCAGGTAAGATTTCTCCTAGTGTCATGTTATGAAGAACTTTGCGATCGATTAATAGCATAAAAGTGAACAGCTGGCTGCAAATGTATCACAAAGTACATTGCACTTCGCCATATTTACTCATTTGTTATTATTCGGAGTTCAAGAATTAAATATAAATTCAAAGACATCGGTATACAAATGCTGGACTAGCATCATGAATAATAATGTTATTTTCAGACATGAAGAATATAGAAATAATGTATTTATTTTTCAGCTGACTGTACTAAATAGTGATATTTAAAAACTGATACTTTTCAATTCTCTAAATACTTGATTTAGGTTTTGCCAGCAAAGCAGTTTTCATTACATCAACATACCTAGATGTATGCACATATAGAGATATACATGAACTTGCATACACACTTATCATCTCTAATATTTTAAAAGTACTACCTACCACTCAACTTATTATTAAAACATAATTCATAGTACACTTATGAGAAAACAAAAGTAGTTAAGTTAATATACATAAGCTTCTAACATATTACCTTGCACTTAACTTTTTTTTTATCAAAGACTTATGAAAGAACAAGACAACAACATGTTTCACTATAAATCACTTTTGAAAGAATTACAATATATACATCTGGTTAATTTCACAAAGCACATTATTGACATTAAGGCAATACTAAAAATTTTGTGTGTATGTTTTCAGATCCAAGATTGTCTGTATTGTTGCCTATGGATGTAGTTAGTAGTTGATATACATCTTCATTTATAGTTTTAAGTTTTGAGAGATACTCCTCTCTCTTTAGCTTCGAACATCTCCACAACTTTATGTGATCAAGGGACTGATTGTGTATGGTTTCCCCAGTGTGACAATTTACAACACTTATGGTGGACTCTTTATTCTTGGCAATACAAAAGTAAGGGCCTACATATAAGTTGCAGTACTTTTTTATGCTGGTATGCCAAGGAGTGTTTTGCTGATGGTTTTTCATGAACACAAGATCACCTATGTTTACCACTTGCCTGCTGGAGTGAAGTGCATTCAACTTGGCTAATTTCTTGCTCCTCTTCTGCTTATTTTTTGAACTAGCCATCAACAACTTATTTTCCCAGGGAGGTTCTGAAGTTGTGGAAGTAATGCCTAGCAACTTTCCATAATCCACTTGGGTGGTGCTGTTCAGACGTAGTTCCGAAGGCGTGAAGTCAAACTGGTCTGAGATAGAGTTGTTCAACAACGACAATGCATCATTTACATAGCGTGGCCACTTTGCATGATTTTCTTGACATAAAACTCGCATCAATCGATTTAGTTCAGCATGGTACCTTTCCACCAGATTTGAGCTTGGGTGGTAAGGTGGAGTGAAATATAGTTTTATGTGGTACTGATTTAAAGTCTCTCTGAACTGAGCTGATCTAAACTGTGGTCCATTGTCACATATGATGACGTCTGGTATTCCTAGATGTGGCATGTAAATGTTCACTAGTTTTTTCAAAATTGACTTGGTATCACTATTGGGTATTGGATATGCCATTAAGTACCGTGTAAAAGAATCTAAAATGGTCAACAAGAATCTCTCTCTATTTGGACCTGGAAGAAATGGACCTTGGAGATCTACGAAGATCAATTTTCCTGGTTTTAGACTGGAATGTATGTACATGAGACATTTCACAGGATGCCTATTCGGTTTGTTACGGATGCAAATCTCACAATCCGAGATGTACGCTTTTACGTCAGATTTCATATTTTTCCACCAGAAATGTCTAAATAATTGGTTAATTGTTTTGGTGGTTCCAAAGTGTCCTGATTTGTCATGGAAGTGAATTAACATGTTTCCAATTAGATGTGAAGGTACGCACACTCTCAGCCTTGAAGGGTCATGGAAATCCCTTATACACAAGATGTTTTCATGTACAGTATATGTTCTTGACCAGTTTCTAGACTGTCTACTCTGACTAAGTTTCTTGCCCAACACATGTAGTTTCACTTCGGACAGCTCTACATCTCTATCCTGAGCTTCTATAAGCTGTGATGATGTAACCAGAGGTTGCAATGATTCACTTAATGAGAACTGGTTCACTTTGTAGATTTCTGTTGGAAATTCTTGGAATGTTCGGCTGAGCATATCTGCAAGTTGATTTTCAGTTCCTTTGCAATACCGCACTTCAAAGCAATATTGTTGGATTTGAATAAACCACCGCGTAAGACGTGCATTCCAGCCATGTGCAGACTCCAACCATGTTAGGCTTTTGTGATCTGATATGATGATAAATTTGCGACCTTTCAAAAAGGACTGGAATGTATCTATGGTGAATAGTATTGCTAAGACTTCCAATTCAGTTGAGGTATATGACCTCTCAAAACCTTTCAAGATTCTGCTTACGAAGCCCAAAGGTCTAAAGTTTCCTTCAATAAACTGAAAACAATATCCTGCTACACCTACAGCCGAGGCATCAGTCTGTATGTAAAAAGTCTCCTGAAAGTCTGGGTATGTTAACATTACATCTTCGGCTATTAGTCGTTTGATTTTCTGGAAGGTTTGTTCTACGTTATCATTCCACTTCCATTTGGAACCTTTTCGTAACAGTTCATATAAGGGTTGAGCTATTAAAGCATATTTTTTTATGTACTTCTTGACCCAATTGAAGGACCCTAGAATTTTTTGGATTTGTTTGAAGTTTTGTGGTGTGGGTAGTTTAAGTATAGACTCAACATATCGTGGATCTTTCTTATACCCCAAAGGAGAAATGATGTGACCGAGGAACGTAATTTCTGGTTGACAGAATTCACATTTTTCTAGTCTGAGAGTCATTCCGGAGTTCAATATCTTTTTTAATACAGTGTTTAGATGTTCAAGGTGAGATTCAAAACTAGGTGACTTTATGATCACATCGTCCACGTATACAATGGTGAAATCTTGAGTACCATTTAGTACCTTATTCATAACATCTACAAAGATTGCCGTCCCGTTAACGTAACCAAAAACCACACGTTTAAACTGGTATAAGATGCCTTCGAAAGAAAATGCTGTAAATTTTCGACAACTTTCATCCAAGTCAGTCTGCCAAAAGGCATTGGATGTGTCTACGCAACTGAGGTACCTTGACCCATGAAACTTTGACAATAATTCCACAATTTTTAAAGGGTGGATTTGTTTCAATTTTACATGTTTGTTAATATTTGGTTGATCAACACATATGCGTAAGGTACCATTTGGCTTAGGTACCACCAAAAGAGGTGATAAGTATTCCGAAGTCGATGGTTCTATAATATCCCAGTCCAATAACTTCTGGATGTGTTCCCTAACTTCTTTTCTGTACGCATGTGGAATAGGATATATCTTACTGACAATGGGTTCGCTGGTAGTTAATTCTATTTTATGTTGATAACCCTTGCAAAGACCAGGCTTGGAAGAAAAAACCTTCCTATACTTGATCAGCAAATTGTGCAGTTTGCTTTTTTGTTGTGAAGTTAAATTATTTGCTGCTTCCACTTTTTCTCGTATTTGCTGATCAGATGGATGAATGTTTTCTTCACATTTCACTGAACATACTTGCACTTGATCAGCAGTTTTCAATGCATTATTCGATTCAACCAATGGTAAAAATTTGCACACGGACTTACCTAGTTTAGACTCAAAAAACATGCTATTGTTTTTCAAATCTAATTTGGCTTGAATAGCATAAATTAAGTCCAAGCCTAAGATCAACGGTACTTGCAGATTGCGCACAACCATGAACTGTACATAGAAATATTGGTTTGCTATATGTATATACACTTGAGTAATACCTAAAATTCTCTCTGTCTTGCTTCCTGAATAGTCTACCAACTTTATGTTTTTTGCAGGTAGTAATCTGGGTCTAGAAGCAGAAGAAGATATTTCTTTCCATACAGCTTCAGCCATTATGCTGGTTTCGGCACCTGTGTCACAAAGGGATTTATATGTTTTATCATTAATTCCTATTTCAATGAGCACCGAAGCACTCTTATTAAGCTTCAAGTTCACAGGTACTAGATCATTACTGGCACTGTCTTCATAATCATCAATATTTACATCTTTACAATTCAAATTTACATGAAGGATGGTAGGAATGTTTTCCTCACTCCCGTCACCTACCATATTACAGGAGTGAACATTCAGTTTTCCTGTTCATTACATACACTTAATTGTTCAAATTTGCAAACGTCATCATCTAGCAACGATGTGTTCGTTGGATTCGAATGCACCATACTTTCGGTTGTAATGCATACTCTATGGATTGGGTTATTCACTGGAGTGAAATTAATAATATTTAGCCCATTTAGTAGTTCGATCACTTTAAGCATACCTTCCTTGTTCCAGTGGATCATGTCTACCCGACGGTTATGAATTGGACCAATATGCCTTTCAAAGAGAGCATTGTTGATGGTTTTACCATCTTCCTTGAAGAATACTGGGGCCACATTTATTACTTTGACCTCGGAGCCATCTTCCAATGACATTATAAATGCATTCCATTCTTCCCACTTCTCCCTGAAGCTTGAGTATGGAGATGACATCGTTTTTGGAATAGGTGGAAGTGTCAATAATACAATTTTCTTTGTTAGGTTTTTCAACTTTGCCAATAATTGTAGGTATAAACTTTTCATGTCTTCTAACGGGATGCCCTTAAGCATATCATTAGTGCCAATTAGAAGTATCACCGAACTTGCAAGCTCAGTATGCGAGCTTACCCTTTTCAGAAGGTCCTGTATGGTTTGCCCACTTTTCGATAAGCCAATTTGCCTTGTACCTTCTGCTGTATAAGTCATATTGTATCCTACAATAGTTTGTGCCATCCTTAGCACTAAACTATCACCTAAGAGTTGGTTGCCTTGTATCATTGGATGCGGTGATTTTAGTACTCTTCCGTCAGAATTGCCCTTTTGGTTTGAAAAGCTTCTACCTTTCACCATAGATGCCGGAGGATTTTTTACCTCACCCATGTCACCTCCAACTTCCACATGGGTGAGCTTTAGTTTTCCGAAGTGGGTAAGTCTTTAGTTGTGCGTGACTTAAACATTAATTCATTGTTGTTAAAGCTATCATTTTTAGTATTAGTGCTTGGCATGGAGTTCAAATTTTTTGCTGCCCTTTTGCCAACTTGAAAATTCTCTCTTTTGACCATAGAGACGACCTGACTTGTTTGTTTACCCACACTATTCTTTGTTGGTTTATAAATCGGCACATATCCTACATTGCTTTTCAAAGATTCTGAGTTTTCGATTGCTTGTATTGCTTCACCGAATGTGTTGATGTTATTCATTGTGATATGTTCCCTTATTTTGTATGGTAACAAAGTAGACACCTGAGCTATGATCTGAGCCTCCTCATTGTTGGTTTGCACGAGAGTCAGCAATTTGTAAGTCTTACAGAAAAAATCTACAACTGTTCCATGTTGTGTTCGTTGAAATGGGGTATTCAGAATTTTGGCCAACATGATACTTTTCCAACGTGAATTTTGGTAATGATCTAGAAAAATCTTCTTAAATTGCTCATACGTATTCAGCTTGTCCTTTATTGTTTGATACCATGTCTTTGCGCTCTCAGTGAGCAATTTTGGTACATAACGTAGGTATTGAGATCTGTCTATTTCATACAAATCCAGAGTTTCTTCTTCTTTTCTATGAATTCCGATGGAATTTGATCAGTTACTATGCCATTGAATTTTGGTAATTTTGCTAAGTGCTCTGGTTTCATGTGTAACACAGCAGGCTTCTGTGGACTTGGAACATTCAATGCAACCTGCATGGATTCCTGTTTTATGTTTCCGCTTGCATCATTTTCATCACTACTGAATGCCATCACTTGTACTTCCCTTAATTTGTCTTCATTTCTTGTTGATCGCAAGATTCTCTTTCTATTTTTTACTTTCTTCACCTTTTTCTCTTGTTTTTGACTATCTGAGAAGTCGTTGCTGCTACTGGATTTCTCGGAGCTGGCAACCTTAGGTCGCTTTACATCCTCTGCTTGATTTTGAGAAAAGTACGTAGAATTATTCTTATGCAAAGTATTCTGATGATGTACATTTACTTCCATAAATTCAAGTAAGCTTGCATTGATTTTACTACTCTCCTTAAGAGACTCTCTAATTTCACTTAAGGCATTAACCATACACTTGTTGCTTTGTTCCACATTGTTTTTACCTTCTATTTCTAAATCAAAACTGTTTGTGGCAATAACTACACCTGAAGGTGGACATGCATCATTTTCTGGGCACAAGAATTTACATACCTCCTCTATGTCTGTTGCATTGCTGTGTCCTTCTTGCTCAATTTGGATTTTTGATTGGCTAACTGCTTCCGTGTCTAACTGTCTAATAAGTGCAGACGTAGGAATCAAGATTGGTGAGTCATCCAATAGATTTCTTGAAGTACCTCTGTCTAGCATGCATCTCCCTTGTTTTTCTTCTAATTCTCCTAATCTTTTCTTAACACTCCCTAATTCTTGCAAAAACATTGATGTGGTTCCATTTTCACTTTTATTTAAAATCTTTCTCACTACCTCTTTGGTGTCTGCTAACTCCTTTCGAACTTCACTAATTGAGGAAGAGTTGTCCTGGATCATTTTTCTACTCTCCTCATTTTTCTTTTCCATTATGTCAACATTTAGCTTTAAACAGGTGGTTTCCCTGTTTTGTTTATCTATCTTCTTATCTGACTTTTCACTCCTCTGACTACACTCCACTCTGTACTGTGCTAAATCCTTTTGCATTTGTTTCATTTCACTTTTCAATTCCCTTACCTTTTGATCTAAACTTCTTTCTAGACTAACTTTTGTGTCCATTATCAATGCCATTATTTTATCTAGTTTCTTCTCCATTTTGTTGTGATTTTCCTTTTATACACTTGCACTGAACTCACCTGCCTAGTTCTTTGTTCAGTATAAGTCTTGCACATGCAATTTATCTTATGTCATTTATCCCTTCTGAGTCTCATAATCTTATTTATGACGTTTTTAAGCACTCTAGGCGTAATACACCAATAATACACGTCACTTTGCTTCGGTAAAACACAACCTGGGATAAAGAAATAAGATACTTACAATTTTTTGATTTCAGCTTCAACCATCTTTTTTTCTGTAGTCCTCATGATAATTTTTTTACCTCATTCTTTATTGATATTTTTTCTTTCCAGAATCGAATACAAGTGGACATAATTTCTACAAAGTTTTATATTAACAAATTTCAATAGTTTTTTGACAATATTGTCTGATAATAACTTATTATTGAATAATTTGAAATAAATAGGTTTTTTAAAAAAAATGCTACTATGTTGGAATATGTTTGCTATGGTGAACAATAGATGGCTCTGGACTTGAGTATTTTTCTGACATTTTTCTTTATTGTTTCTGAATGTTTTACTGTGGTGGAAATGAGTTAATTTCTTGATCTCTTTTTACAGGATTTATAATATTATTTGAAATTGAGAAGATAAACCACATGTAGGAAGATAACAAAGTTTAATTTCTAATTGCCATAAAGAAAAATGTATGTAATTTCTTTTTATAGAAGTAATAAGAAAGCTAAATTTTTCTTGCCAAATGGCTTTTATATCAATATTATGATGATATTGATATATCACATAAATGAGCTTCATACCAAATATTTCCAGGCTTTTCTTTGTTTATTTTTTCATTAGTGCAGTTCAATATGATATTCAAAATATCGTCAGTCATAATCAAATTCCAAATAGTAGGAGGATCTGGATTATTACCTAGTTGAGCAGGTGGTCATACTGTCGGCACACGAATGATGTTATGATGCCGCACACGGGAAAACTGTCTTAGACAACCAACGATATTGGTTTCGACCAAAATAATTTCTACCAGAAGCTTTGGTTGACGATTCAGCCTCTACACTTCTATCTTCATCACTTTGAACACTGGTTTCACTCCCGGAATTCACAGGCGGGAAAACAAATTCGTCTTCACTTTCACCCTGTTCCGATTCTGAATTATGTTCACTTTCAATTACATTGACACTATCTGATCCTACATTACTTCCTAAAGGGTCCTCAAACCATTTTAAAATAGTATCCTCAAAATCAGGGTCTGTAACATACACAGACGAAGGACCAGGTAATGAATCCATAACGCACAAGTCCAGGTCCGATCTCGGAGACCGCTAAACACGAAAAAAGCTATAAATATCGCTCAAGGTCACGTTCAAGTGGCTACTGACGACGTAAACCAATGCAGGGTTCGGGAAGGGAGAACTAGACAGCGCTGCAATCTCCTACCCAACCCTTACGCATAAACAACAGAATAACACTAAACGCTAGCGGTCCGAGAGACCGCACGTGGGAAGTTAAGGGTTAATCTTGGCGATTAGCTAAAAGTGGAAGAAAAGCGAAGTAAAATAAACCAAATCGAACCATACGCGTATTGTTATTTATTTATTTCCTTCAACAGAGAAATTATCTCCTTTTACAGAAGGTTGCCAATAAAAAAAACAAACGAAAGAAACACACAATATAATAAAGTGAGACATAACACAGGTAGAACACATACACAAATATAATGTAATATAAATTACTAAACTATACTATACAATAATATAACACCCAATTAGCAATTTAGAAGCGCTTCACCCAAAACAATACAAAACAAGACCAAAAAAAAAAGATGTTATTTTTATTCATATGCAGTGATATATTGCTAAGTATAACACTAAACCTGATAATTTATGTTGTAAACACTTGTTATGTTATTTATTTGTTCCATTCCAGAAATACTTGTATTTTTCTTATTTTGTCTCGCTTTTCTGCCACTCTTGGCTAATCGCAACGATGATCAGAAACGATATAAAGGCGAATTAGGTTGATTGAATTGGGTTATTTTACGTCGGTTTTCTATCATTTTTTCTCAATCGCGACGTTGTGGATGAGTGTTGATAATGATGAAACTGATGAAGGTTCAGTCGCAAATAACACACATGCCCAGGCCGGAATCCGAACTCGGGACTCGAATACAGAAACATAGTTGCCGAGTTCGTGAGTAGAGCACCTAACAACTACTGAGATGTTCATAAAATATGGAACTTACGTCGCATTTCTGCCACTTTTTGGCTAATCGTAACGATGAGGATGAGGTGATGGAAAGATGACAGTCACAATGAACACCAATGCCCATTGTTAAGCCTTGTTTCCAAGTTAATAAAACATTAAAATGCTGACCAAGACAAACTTTTATAGTATAAAAATATACATAATTTATATATATATATATATATATATATATATATATATATATATTTTACTGTGAAGTTTCGTCTGAAGAAGACCCTGTTAGAGGGTGGAAACCTAACGTTTCTATGTATATTTTTATACTATAAAAGTTTGCCTTTGTCAGCATTTTAATGTTTTATCAATGCCCAGGGTCGAACTCTGACCCAGGAAGTTCACTCGACCACACAGCCGAAGAAGAATATTACTTTTATACCTGTGGAGTATACTGAGGTCAAGGTCTGGGCTTTCTCACTATGTCACGTGGTCCTAGGCTATGAATAGAAATATGTTTCCTAAATCCTAAGAAATCAGGTTGCCAACTCATAAGAAATCAGGTTGCCAACTCATAAGAAATCAGGTTGCCAACTCATAAGAAATCAGGTTGCCAACTCATAGGAAATCAGGTTGCCAACTCATAAGAAATCGGGTTGCCAACTCATAAGAAATCGGGTTGCCAACTCATAAGAAATCAGGTTGCCAACTCCAGAATCGCCTCACTGATATGAATAATTCTATTTACAATTTCTGATAAGTTTTTCTGCTGTATTTTATTCTCTAGACTTCAGGCTTCGCAGATAGCCTAGCTAGCCTAGAATATACGCTCCTGTTTTATACATTTATTAAAGAGTCGATACCAGGTAATCTTCCATTATGAAGGTCTCCCTGCAACGGTTGCCAACCCAACAATTGTTCCACTGGAATCATTGAAGCGAGAGACGCAATCTTGGAAGAGTAAGGTCGAAGCCCTCATTAGGCGTTTCCGTCTTCATGTCGCTCCATTGATTATCGTCTCACCCGCCATAGTAGCAGGAGATATTTCACAGTGACACGAACTGCGACAAAACGAAAGTGCAAATCTCCATGCTTTTCAACTTCTCCGATGCTGGAGATACGTTTAAGTGTAAACCGCATGCGAAATACATGCGTAAGAGATCGGCGACGATAAGGGACATGCGAGGTAGCGTGCGCTGATAAGGAACCGAGTTTCGCGAATAATTCTCGTCGTAATGAATTATCGTACTCAGGGTTAACTAACGCAGGTTATTACCGCCCGACTTTTTCCAGATCGCTGGAGATCAACTGATTTTTTCCGAGAGTTTCCGTGAAAAAAAAAATCGACCTGAATTCCTCACATGCCGGCGAGATGGGATTTCTGTGTATCAAGTTTAATGACTCCAGTCGCGATGTCATTTAGCGAGAGGGATAATGGAGAACGGTTCCCTGAGAGGGCTTGTCGTGGCTATTATTCCCCCATTCCCTGAGATATCCTAAAAGAGAAACATTGCATACGTGGATGGATGGACATATATAGCTCTGACAATAAAAAAAAATGAAGTCGTATCTCCCAACCTTATAAAATGCAAGGCTGAGTCAAAACAAAGTCTTAAAAGTAGATAATATTATGCAACAGACTGTGTGTACAGCTGAAATGTGCCTAAAGTATCAGCTTTGATTTACAAAGCGTCCTCAAGGTTGCAAGAGTGATAAACCTACCTTGATTTTGTCATTGTAAAGATGGAAGCTCCACTACACACTTGCATCAGTGAGGACTAGTGGCGTGTTCAGGGTTACGTACGGGCGTAAGGAGGGGGGGGGTTCAACTTTTGGTACAATTAGGCACTGACTCTTTGTAGTAAACAGGTTACTATACAATGGAAGATAATTGTAACTGAAATCAGCACCGCTAGCAGACGGCGGCGTCATCGTGAAGTCAAATATGTTTGCAGTACCTTCTTGTAACTCGATAACTCTTATATTATGGAGAGGGAGCGGTTCAATGTAGAGTTGGATTGTATTGTAAAATGAGCATTTTAAAATTACGTCCACACATTTAAATATAAAAAAGTTCAGGAAAGTATAGTCTTAATCATTTCTTCTTTCCCATCCGATTCCAGGACATTTGTCCATCCCGAAGAAACTATTCGGGACACCGGGACAAATGATACAATTCCGGGATTGTCCCTGAAAATCCTGGACGTATACCACCCCTAGGTATGATCTGGCTATCAAAATCAAATCTGCCACCACATGAAAGGCCACAAATTTATTAAATTAAGTCTATCTACGAATTTCTAACTTCTCTCCATAAAATGAAGATAAAATGCTTTTGAAAAAGATAACCCCAGCTTCACTTTAAAAAACAATATTGGAATTAGTCTTTTCATCCTTGCTACAAAATTGAAAATAACATCCTCGGTGTTATTTTAATATTTGTATGTATGTACACTTAACAGTGCAGGTTCCATTAGTCGAGAATCTCCCGTTGAATTGCGAGGACATTATCTGGTGTTTAAGATGAAACTGGCAGTGTAGCCAAGATCACCAACAATTTGTGCATATTTGAGTACAAGAGCTTGTCAGAATTTTCTACTGCCTACTGACACATTTTTCATTCAGATTTGAAAATGTAAAAAATATCAACCAGGCCATCCAACATTCTAACACACTGTTCCAATGAATGAGGAATAGGCATTTTATATTGGAATAAGTTGTTGCAATTTTCAATGTGTTGACTGTGTTCAGAGAAACTTGGGTTCATTTCTACTACAAAATGGTCCAAAAATGGACAACAGTAAAATTTATACTAATAGTGTATACAATTTCTCAAGACCTTACTTAGTATTCATACATTTCTGTCCGTCTTGTTTCAAACAACTTGAGAACGTTACAGTATTTCCCTGGCTATCCTGCACTGCATTTTTTAAAACCAAATTCCTTTGAGAAGATTGATTGACTTATTTGCATTATTTTACTTCGCTTATTGTGCCACTTTTGGCTAATTTCCGAAGATCGGGATGAGTGATGACATGATGAAATTGATGAATGGACACCCACAAACGCTCATGCCAAGGCCGGGTTTCGAACCCGGGCGCCTTAGCTTGACGTGCTAACGACTCCACCACGGGGGGCGGCTCCTTTGAGAAGACTCGAGAGGAAAAATTATAAGTAATTTGACAGTCTTAATATCGCAGAAATTCCACAGAAATGGCCAACAGCCAGGGTTAAAATATGTGCTGAACAATGTACACTTCTCTGACACTTCTCTGAAATTATCTATCTCACCTCCTTAATGCTACCACACATTACATCAGCACCATCATATCGTTCATGAACCATTTTTTTCTAAATCCACACCCGCCCAACTCAGAGAGAGCAGAAGTACTCATAGCTGAAGCTAACCCAGATGCAGTTACAATCTTCGATAGGGACATATCGGAAAGAATGTTTCCCATTCCGATCAAGACTTTCGGAAATGATTTATCGACCCCTCGGGATTATCAAACAGTCGAGAAATTTCAAATTATCAAAAAGTCAGAACCTGAGGAAAACTTAATTCTTGAATGGTAACAAACCATATCGGAAACTTATAATTAAATGATAATATTCGCACTATAAGTTCACAAACAACTGTTTCGGGCAGAAATTACATGTATCATTATAAAATTTGCGAAATGACAGAGGTTTTCTGAGTATTTTCCAGATAAATTCCGAAACTATCAGGAAATTGCAGACATTTGCTTTGCAGTCACATCTGGTGTCTGAAATTAATATCTTTCCCATCCGTATCCCGTTCTATACGCTTGTAAGTTAGGAGAACAAAATAAGTCTGAAGAATTTTTTACGAACAAGTCTCTGTTCATAGCGGATAGAACAGGTAATCTGGCAATTTTACTGAACCAAAGAGGGGGATTGGGGTTACGTGTACTTTCTTTTAGTAGTCTGTCCTCATTTTGCCAACTTTTTCTGCCTTTCACGTTCTTTTATTTTTTTTGGAATATTTGGCCATAGGGGGAGAAGGCTATGGCTCCCAATCCCCTTGGGCACGCCACTGGTGAGCATCAGTAGTTTCTTGCCCTCGGAAAGACTATAACATATATAAGTTCTCCACCAAATTAATATTCAACATCCATAGGCATGCATCAAGTTTGCCAATTCAGAAGAAAGTGATAATGGGTGCGAGTTCGCTAACAGATGGGTGGAAAGACTTTCGCAGCGTCTCATAAGTGACTTCACGGGCATCCCAAAGATGATTTTTTTTTTTCACTTTGGAATCACTTGAAAATATTCATCAACAACCAGGGGCGATTCCTCCATGTAGGAAGTGAGGAACTTCCTACAGTTCATTTTTACTTATTTCCAGTTCTCTACTTTTTAAGAGTTTAATGTGTGTTATAAAATTATGAGCGCAATGTATGTACAATTGCCTGGGATAGCTGCTGTCAAGAATTGACTGCTCTCGCTCGCTCCAGCAGCAGTCCAAAGACGATGGACACGGGCTTTTCTGCCGCTCGCTGAGGAACCTCGGCGGTCATCCTACAGACAGATGGGTGGGAGTGGAAAGGGCAGTGCAAAGGAGTGGGGAAAGGTTACGAAGATCAGCGAGGATCGAGGAACCAGCAAGACTTTCCTCAATCAGCGATTCCAACCCCAACAAAATGTTACTAAACCAAGCACAATTTGATATTTGTTGGCACTTAGCACCGTTCCTAGCATAATCTGCAAACGCCAATTCCTGGGAGAGGGAAATTGAATTCAAAGGAATATGTTTTCAGGAAATAAAAATAAAATTATGTCTAAATCTTATTTCTACTTCACCAACGGACATGTTTCAAACGAAAGGGAGTATGCCGATCCAGCGGAAACCTTTTTTACAACCACGATCCATCCTCTGTCTCTTCTTCATCCTGCCCGATTTAGTTCGTCAGGAGATTTTATGGTAGGAAATCTGTAGAAAGTTGGAGGTAAACAATTTGTCTCAAACCCTTTTATGTAAGATGTTGAACCCATGTCGTTTGTTGCACCATTTTAAACAATTTTGGGGGGAAATTTACACTATTACATAACTGTTAAAAATAAGTAACGCAAGTTCAAAACTCTAGAAAAGCAGATGCAGAATTACAATTATCAGAAAAAAAATAATCAATAATAAATCCTACCACAATTTAGAAGCATTTAGCATAATTTCGAAATTTAAGCAACACTTTTCATTATCGTCAGTCCACACGACAGGGAGGGGGAAGAAAATATAAATTCTTGCAAAATCTGAAATATCGTCAATGTTATTTTCGTCGATTTTTATAGGTTCACATTTAAATATTTCGTAGTTCAAAGTGAGGAGCAATAGGCCCCTTGCCACACCTTGAGCATGGGCCTGCAACTAACATTCTAAATGCTTTACCATCACTTCTTCCTACACTCCGAAAGAGCCACGAGTCGCCACTGTCAACAACAAGTATTCCCTGAAATGCGGCAAAATTTCGCAAATCGACATGCAAAAATTACTACATAAAAATAAATTAACGTTTTCAACTGATTTATCCTCGTATTCGAACAAGATAATGATAGAGACTTCTTCTGTGGTTAGCACAGTGCGCTACATAGCCAGGAGTTCCGGGTTCGAATCTCGGCCTGGGCATGGGTATTCTTGTGAGATGCCCCCTCATCGTCGCGAGCACAATGCACAGTGGTTCGGATCCAACTTTAAACTGTACGTCCAGCTCCGATTAGCCTACCTATATATTCAAAAATATAATGGAACTGCTGAAATGAAATTAGTTTCTTCTTCAAATTTAAATTCACATCAAAGACAGTAGAAGGAATAAGACTATTCGATTCTCTTTTACCCTATATATTCAAGCGTATCATATTTGCACTAGTGCCATCTGTGTCGAGAAACGAAACTATTTGCAGTTAGAGCACGTGCTACTTCCAATTGACTACTGATGAACAACTACAAAGTGAGATTGTTTATATTCTCACAAATAGACGTAGAAATGAAACTAGTATTAAACACATCTACGTTTCATCTTACAGTACTTCAGAATTTTATTTTTCTTATGCACAAGATATAGGTGTATCAGATATATATATTCGATCGTTGAACGAAAATGTCAATGCAGAGACATCTGTTAGGGTGCTGCTACACTACTAGAAACTTACCTACGATGCTCACTGCGACCAATTGAACAGTCCTACTGCTTCCATTATCTTTGGTTCACATTCTTCAAGAAACATATTCGTATAAATGAAGATGTTTTGTTTAAGGTTTTCGTCTTATATTGATGTTGTAGTAATATTGTTGAAAATTTGAACTTCACAATTCAATCATACGCGTTACAAACTTTAACGATCAGATTTTTTGTAATGGAAAAGGCGGTATTTTCTAAATGCCATTCTGTACAACTCGCATACTTCATACTATATATATTTCATCACATTTTAGCAGCTTCAAGTGTATATTTCGATTCAGTTACACTGCATGAAAATCTCTTAGCGTGTAGTTATGACTAAGAACTGACAAAATTGGGAGAAGTGGCAGCGTTTGTTCAAATTTCGTTCGTCGTATGTCCCTGGAGCTGGGAGGAAGAGTGGCGTTTTACGATCCTCTTAAGGGAGCCTCGTACCTTGTGTTCCCGAGGTTTACAACCTCTTAACAGCACGTCAAGGCGAATTCTTCGGGACGCGGGCCGCATTAGTAAATTAGATGCCGGGCGAGGGCGAAGCTAAACCAATTGATTGAGTGCCTCCTTTGCGACATGGAATCTGGTGGGCGTTTGTGGATACAGGCATCGAAGGCATTGCTTTGATATACATGTCGCTTTTGTGTAGTATTTCAGTTGGTTAGGCGCCTGTCTGCAACGTGGCCGACCACTGTTCGATTGCTCTATACTCGGGGACACGAAATCAGGCGGCTGGCAAAAATGTGATGTTGCCACGGTTCCGATGCACTTGCTGATATTGCTCGGAGGCTTTGCCTTGTAATATACGCGATCCAAAAACTTGCATCATTACTTGCAAAACTTTCGGGAATGACAGCTCATTTTCCTTTGCAACGAGGGACTGTGCTTGGACTAGGCAACACCGCGTAGTGAACGTTGCCACATCGTGAGCGGGAACCAGCGGTTCTTGACCTTCAATCGCTTTGCCTTTAATTCCCGTATCTGGCACCAGAGCGCTTCTAACCAGCCACCTCATTTTGTTGCCCGTGATTAATATTAGGGTTTACTCATGACAAAACTTTAGTAGAGACCTGCCGAATGGTTAAAGTAACTCGCTTTCTTAACGAGTTCAATTAATGGGCAAGGTACGGGCGTTGCTTTGCTATTGGTTGGCCCCATCAGTGATGCAGCATCATCATTATTCGATTATTTTACTATAATTTATGTGCACGCTGTATACTGTATTTTACGAATTTAGTAATGTATAATGATAATTTTATTAAATAATATACGTAAATAAATCAAAATCATCATTATTCATCTTATACGTCACAATTATCTTAGGATGTATCTGTAGGGATAGCCCCGATTGCCTTCCTTTTTATCTTCCTTTGGAGGCATTTTATTTCTATTCTATTTTCCGTTCTAATTCCTAATTTGCTGTATTAAATTTCTTTCGTAACTCTTCATCAACTCCAACTCTAGTTCCTTGAAATTTTGTTATTTTCTCATACACATTTATTCATTTTATTACTATTGTTCTCATTTTTAAATGGTAATAAATTTGATTTTGTTTCTTTCAATTTCTTTCAATTTCGCTTTTCAACTGTCCTCTTTGAGCACTACAAACTAAAGTATCGGTTTCTGATCCTGGCATGGGCATGAGTATTCCATTGCGAGTATCTCTTCATCAATTCTGTTCAATCATCATCGTCGCGATTTGCATAAAGATACAAAAAAACGATGTGAAGTAAAAAAAATACAAAATTGTACTTTTACCTCTCTTTGTTTTCTCACTATATTATTCCATGCTATAGAAATTAGCTTGCCCATTGAAGATTCAATAAGGGTTTATATCCTAACCATTTACCAAGATCTCGGTTTAAAAAAAGAAAGGTACATCAGAGGCGTGAAAAACTCATGAGAAGTAGCACCTATTACTTTGGAACTGAAGCGAAAAATGCAGACTAGACTAAGACTCGAAACCGGGTCCCTGGCATAACGTACTATTTAAATACCGTCTGAGTTACTGAGAAAGACCTAGTTTTGTCTGATGTCGCCGTTTCATCCATGTTGAAATTGTCTCAGTCGGCCATATCACAACTGGATCTGTTGCCTTTGAGACACTGATGACGTCGACGGTGCCAGGTAGTGCCATACCCAGGATTCTAGAGCTGGGTGTACAAATATTATCTTTTTATTTTCAGGGTGAACAATTATGCCAGTTATGCACACTGGTGTGCATGGATTTGTAAACTTAAGGGTGAGCAAACTACTGTCTCTCGGTGGGGATGCTCTCCCCTGGCCCCTTTCTGGATACGGCGCTGTTTACAGCATGTAGTTGTATATTCTCTTATCGTATTTCGAGGCAGGGACAGGGGGTGTAGCACATAGAAATTAAAGGGTAAAATGCTCGCAGTTTCACCTGTAGGCGAAATATCTCTGTCAGTAATAGAGCCTCGTCGAGCCTACACAGAGAAAAGTAGATAAATGCATCAGCGGCGATTGGATTCCAAAACCGGGGGAGGGAGCAAGGTGCCAAAACTGGGGTGCAAAGACAGTTTCTTTTCCTATGTAGATAAGGATTAGCATAGTGCGGGAGCAAAAGTGGCGAGAAGGGGGTGCAACTACCCCCTCGCCTTCCCCTAATTGCTGCCACTGGCTGACACAAAAAATGCATAAAGTCTGTAGCTCAGAACAAATGTTTAAGTTCATCATCAAGAAAGATGCAGGAAGTTGCATCAAAAAACGGATCAATTAATGCATCTTACTCGAGCTCGACATCAAGTGCGCTCGCAGGGTTTTTCTCAGGGAGTAGGGTCATAGAAACTTTATTATTATTGCTATTCTTACTGCTTTTATTGTTGCTATTATTTTTATTATTATTATTACTACTTGTAAGTAGTACAATAAGCCGGGTTCACAGCCCGAAAATGGGGCTCCGTGGGGCTCGCAGTGTTGCCAACTCCTTACCCGAAAAAATCACCAAGGTTTTTGGGTCTAACCTAACCTAAGGCAAAGAGTTGGCAACACTGCAAAGCAAGCCTCAAGCAGTGTTGCCAACTTGTTCTTGACCTATTTTTTATTTTACGATGTTTTATGCACTAAACTAACCTACAATGAGAGTAGAGGAGCAGGGCCGGTTCCCAGCCCGAAAATGAGGCTCGGTGAGGCTCGCAGTGTTACCAACTCCTTACTTGAAAAAATCACAAAGGTTTTTGTTTTTGGGTCTAACCTAACCTCTAGCAAGGAGCTGGCAACACTCCTTGAGGCTTTTCTCGCAGTGTGGCCAACTCCTCACTTGAAAAAAATCACCAAGGTTTGTTTTTGGGTCTAACCTAACCTAAAGTAAGGAGCTGGCAATACTGCTTGAGGCTTGTCTTGCTGTATTGCCAACTCGGGCAAGGCGTAGCCTTTTGGGTGTATGTTAACCTCACAGTGTTGCCAACTCGGCGTAGCCTTTTACGCTGTATAATTTTTTAGCTTTTTTGTGTGTGAGTGTATATGTGTTACCAACTCGGCGTAGCCTTTTGGGTGTATGTTAACCTCACAGTGTTGCCAACTCGGCGTAGCTTTTTGGGTGTTAACCCCAGTGTTTCTAATTCGGCGTAGCCTTTCACGGTGTATAATTTTTTAGTTTTTTGAGGGGGTTTTGCCAACCCATCCGAAGATTCCACTATATCTTTCACTGGCTAAGCTAACCTACAAATAGTGGCAGTACTGACGAGGCTCGAATTATTATTTGAGGCTCGAATTATTATTTGACGCTCGAATTATTATTTGAGGCTCGAAACGAATCGCTAAATATAAAATAAAATAACAATGCCTATGAACCTGTTTGGCTTCAGGAAGCAGGCTATGGAGGCATTCGCCCAAAGTGCACCGTCGCCACCTGCGAGCTTGGACCTGTTGCCCTCCCTATTGTCTAAACTCAACGGTTTGTTGATTATACACTTGAATAGCATCCTGACCCAGTACGACGAGGATGTGGGCAAGACTTTCTACATATTCAACAACAACTTGAATTATTACCAGTTCCCCATCTCCGGCAAACTGCAGTTTGACATGAATCCCGAGAATAAAGGAGAGTTGCCAACATTTTACTCGAAAAGTCACCAAGATTTTTGTTTTTGTCTAACCTAACCTAAAGCGAGGAGCTGGCAATTCTGCTTGAGGCCTTACAGTGCATAAAGCAATTTGCCAACCTACTGGTATTTTTGCCATAGTTTTTTTACAAAAAAAAAAAGAGAGAGGGAAGAGTTAAACAACCGGCAGTATTGCCAACACCTACCTACAGCTTTTTTACTTGGCAAGGGTTTAGCCAATTTAGCAAGGAGTGCCGGCAACAAATATATACTGCCGTAAAAGAGAAAGAGATGGATGGATAGCAACACAGTATGTGTGTGCGTGTGTGCGTATAATATGTAGTATTATTAACTAGAGTGTGTTGGCAACCCATCTGCAACTAAAAAAGATAGAGATACCTATTGCTGTAAGATAAAGAGAGAGACTAAGCTGGCAACAGTGGTGAGCGAATACGTATTATTTCCAAGTCCCGGGCAACACTGGCAACATCAATTGCGGTTCAGTGTTGCCAACTCACCTCAAGAATATTTCACCATATGATATTTTACAGGCGAAGCTAATCTACGAATGGGAGTTGGCAATACTGACTAGTGGAGGTAGCCAGGGCTGCGTCCGAATTAGCAACAGATGTTACCTAGAGCGCTGTTCCATCCGGGACTCAGCCAATCTCTGTTGTCCGAATTTGCGGTAGACGTGGAGTTGGAGGGAAGAGCAGAGAGGCGCGACAGATGCATGCTTGAACTTGCTGTGACGCTGCGCTTGGCAGCCATATTCTAACTTTCTCTTTGTACAGACAATATTTACTGATTAGAGGATGTAAAACTCAGTTATATTTTAATATTTTATCGATAATACTGAATGCAGAAAAATTGTAAATGATGAAATAGTGTGTTATATTTTTAATATGAGTAGTAAATAGGTGGAAATTATTGTCATGTTTGTTTGCGCCCCAGAGCGCGGTGGGTGAAGTTCGGGCTGATACCTGGCGGGAAAAGTGACAGCCGTACTACAAGGGGACATGCAGATTCGGACGACTTGGACGTGACTTCGACGGCATGCGAGAGCAACGGGAGAGAACGGGATGGAGTGCTTGCCAATCCGGACACGGTTTTTTCTCTCGGGAACGATGTGCCACACACACACGCGCGCGCCTATTTATCTATCATGGGTAGATCATGTTCTGCGCATTTATTTGTTGCGCTGACACAGCGTGATGAGTAAATGCTTTTTCTTATTTTTGAAGTATGAATGCATCTTATCGTAATCTTCCAAGTCTCGGGGACACCAATGTTTGTATATCGCGATTTTTGTAAATCTTTCTCGGGAACAATGTGCCACACACACACACACACCAACATTGCTGTAAGATGAGGAGGGAGAGAGACCTATAGCTGGCAACAGTGGTGAGCGAATACGTATTATTTCCAAGTCCCGGGCGCCAATGTATATCGGGATTTTTGTAAACCTCTCTCGCGGGAACGATGTGCCACACATGTGTGCGCGTGCTTCTTATTATTTTTGTATTGTGATGCAAACAAACAAATAATAATTTTTTTTATTTTTTAGGATTTCTGGCCTCTATAACCTCGCCAGGGTGCGTGGGTGCTCAACACCAGTTCTAACGGTCATAGCTATCAAAAGCCTAATGCCTCTGTAGAGTTTTGTGAGTTATTATTTTTTTAATTTGCGCATCGAACTAACTTATATTGGATTTTGATCGTAGTGTGCAGTGTTAATTTGATCAGAGGTGCCTTATTGGCTGGATTGTTGTTATTCTGCAGCACTGTTGAGGTGAAATCCAAATTGTACATGTGCTTGTCGAAATGTTTTTGTATGCGTGGAAGAGTGTGCTTGGACCAGTAGGGAAATTTATTTTTCGCACCGAGGTCTGTCGCGAAAGTCTTCGTGCTTGAATTATGCGAGAGAGTTGTTGTCGAAGATTCGTCCAATAGGAGTTGGCAACACTGACTAGTTGCTTCACAATTTTTTTGTTTTTTAAATATATGATATTTCACAGGTGAGGCTAACCTACAAGTTACAAGTTGACGGCGTAATCTTCTATAAGATGATAAGTATGCAATAAGATGAAGAAGATGCTAACTGGCAATAGCGGTGTTAATGTTTCTAGCTTTCTACCCCCTCTCACCGGGCTTCCTCCCTCTTATGGTGCAGTGGTATTTAAGGATTCGATACTTGCACAAGTGGTTTTTGAAACTGTAGGTCCACCCCTGATTAGTCTTACTTACAGGGGACTCTTGTAAACACTACGAGGACGAAAAAAAGCATATTTTTGTTTTTCTACATGTATGTATGTATGTAATGCGATTTGTGTGGGGGTCAAAATTTTGAATTTACGGCTTAATTAATCTGCATGAATGCTTAATGTTTGATTTTTCTTATTTCTAGTTTGATATGAGATATACACAATTTTATTTTTTGAAGTACAGTTAATATTACCTAGTTTGGGTTAAGCTGTAACATACAACTAGCGATCGACACGACCACCTGACACACAGACAGAGAGAGTGTGAGTAAATTCAAAGTGTGATTTATTGTGAACTAAACTAACCTCACTTACCTACCTACATATAGTCTTACAGGTAACTCAAAAAGCAGAAAGTAGTACATAGCATGACAAGTCGATCTATCGTAAACTAAACTAACCTCACTCGCCCACTCACATATAGCCTTACAGGTGACTCAAAGGCAGAAAGGCAGCTATATCACTTGTAAGGGTCAACACACAAGATTTATTGCAAACTAAATTAACCTACGACATAAGCCATGGACACATCTTCCAGATAGGGTATAAGCAACTCACCTTTTGCAATTGTATAACGGGGAAAATTAACCTACAGCTGGCAACACTGTTTGAGTTGCTTTCGACGAGCCAAACTCAAATAGGCTAAAGCTAATCTTCTACAGCTAGAAGCTTGAAACATATACCCTCGCAGAGTATGCCAACTTACCTCATGTAAAAATATTACCTAGTACGGTTAAGCTGTGACATACAACTAACGATCAACACGACCACCTGACACACATACGGAGAGAGTGAGACAGCTTATACGCAATATATTCCTACACATGTACTGGGTTTAAAAGGTAATTTGCAACAACTATTTCACTCACTCCCTATCAAAATCTTCTAACCACATGTTTTTGACACTTGCCGCCAGAACATGGTGGTTTTAGACTGTAAATTCAACCCGATTATTCTATTTGTGCATGATGCCTGCATTTGGAATATTTTATTCTTGGCATACGGTATTTTGCGTGCTCCAGTAACCTTGCGCTCGATTCACGGAAGCTATGACGTGTATTTCCTGTTTCGCGAACATGTGAGAATTTTTCACAATAGATAATATATTGCAAGAGCGAGTTGTTTGTGTATATAAATCTAGTTTTGGAAATAGACATGAATATAATGTCAAAAATTATTGCATAACTTAAAAATATTGATATTTATTGCACTAGCAAAGGTAAATGTGGAATGCCCCGGCCCCTCAGCTGTTAGGTTAAACACCATAAAAATTTTATTACTGATAGCAAGCATTCTCATATCGACAAAACAGATCTAGTAATGAGCTGTCTTGCAAGTCTCCCGAGTGAAGGAATATGATGCCACTATAAACTGTAAACAAGATATGCAGTCCCTCGCATGAGATGTACGAGACTTATGAACCTCGACCTATAGAGTTGTACAATGGATGTTTTTTTTTTTTAAACATAGCGGTGTGTTTTCGTTTATTTCAATGTCATCGAGCGGGCATGTAAAGAAGGGGAGAGAAAAAAAAGGAGGAGGGGTTATAACGGATAATTCATATTTCGATTTCAATATTTTTGCTAGTCACGATTCACCTGCTATCTAGAAGGACACTGGACGAAGGCTAAAAGCGAGTGAAGGAGAGAAATGTTATTTTTTTTATCTTTTTGATTGTGTGTGATGAAATAGTTTTAGATAATAATAGTAGGCTAATAGAATTGTAGAAAACGGCTGTATCGTGATGCGAGGCTGAAAGCAATTTCGAAAGCAGTCTCGGGCATCTTCGCGTTCAGCCAACAAGGAAAATGCACATGGAGGGTGCAACGGTATTGTCCATGGATGGTTTTTCTGAATAAACATACATATCAGTTTTTGCAGTCTCCAGATGGGACCGGAGCTTTTGTTTTGGTTGGACAAGGGGGTTCAGATAAATACATGGACATCAAAATAAAAGAAAAAAAATTTACTCCACTGCTCACATGTATTGAGTCTTCCAATAACACACCTCGCGGGGGCGTACCTACATGTATGCAAAATATAGTTAATGTCTTATTTCTCGAACCTGTGGTCTGTAGATTTGCTTTTGTTGGCAACAGAAACAGAAAAAATGGCACCATGTTATTGAATACTGATATGGGTGTACTGTAATCATAACAATTTTTCTAGTTAAAAATCTATGTCGAAAAGCAATGTTGGGTGACTTGTCTGTGTTGGGTCTTATTAACAACTTCACAGCTGTACCTGCACAACTCATCGACTACAAGGCAACAATGTTAGGAAATGTGTGCGTGGCTCCGAGAATACAATTTAAAATCACTAATGTGGCATGAACCCCCTCCACTTGTGTGTATTTGAATATGCGAAAATTAGACATTTTGAATAATCGATGAGAACAATCACAAAATCAGGTTGCACCTGTATGACGTGTTCAAACTTCAGACGATTTTTGTTAATCTACAAAAGCCAAGTGTGAACGGAGATTACTACGAAAATTGGGGGAAAAGAAAAGAAGCGAGGCTATTTTGGCTAATGGCAACGATGAGGATGAATAATGGTTGTTTTGATAAAATTGACGAAGTCAATATGCCTAGCCTAAAATAAAATTCAACAATTAATGTTAAACATTTGCCACTCTGAAATGGCGACGGCTATCATCATAATATCACTTGTTTCTAACCTGTTCATATTGGCCCTCTCTCTACCCCTCCATAAATTCGATTCGAAAGGCACAATCATTCCAGTTCTTGAATAAGACTCGCATATGCCCTCAGAAAAAACAAGAGAAGAAATAAATAAATCAAGTCATGTATATTCTTCATCCCCCCCCAATTTTCTTCCACAACACCGCACGAAGCCTCGAGTTTCGGATATTGTTGTTGTGCGACAGGATAGGATAGATGAACCGTATGTTTACTGAGGACCAGACGTAATCAAACATTTTTTTGAAAAGATAGTTGAAGAGGTTGAGACCATTGGCAGCCTCTTACGCGAATCGAAACCAAATGCTCCTATTATCCAGCGATGAACTTCAATCTCACAATAACATTGAAACGTGTCCGGTGTGCGATCAAAGGTTTTACCGACGAGAACCGGAAAGTAATTTCATCATAATTATTTCACCGGAAACTACATCGGTGGAATCTGTAACATAATGTATTTATGTATGTGTTTGACAATCATATATCACTTACTAGAACAATTTTCACATTGTTTTCACTATGTAAGATGATATTTTATTTATATTTACGATAAAATAGAGGTTTGGGTGTAATAACAGTTTTTATTAATTAATTTAGAGATGTATTTTTTATTTGTTGAGTTAATGATTAGGTTAATTTGTTATTTTCTCGCGAAAAAAAAGAGGGGACCACAGCTGAAAGAAAATACACAACTTGTATTATTGAGGTCAAGAGTTTGTTTTAACATCACTTTTTTGCACACATAGGCTAATCACGACTCGGGATATGTTTAAAATGGAATCTGAAACATTGATTATGCGACCTGACTGGAACTCGGAATAGGACACACTGATTACAAAACGTCGATATATTACCACTTGGTAAGAAATTGAAGTGTTTCAATTCACACACACACTCACAATTTAAAACAACTAAACTGATCGCAGGCCCAACTAGTGGCTGGCATACACAACTATCCATCCACCAGTTGTCTTCTGGGGCGTGTGTCTCGATGAGTGTCAACAACCTCCATTGTGAAGTAAAATCTGTAGGGGTAACATCACTCTCCAATTACAATGTTGGCAAACTTTCCAACTTCATCGTGAACGACGACAAAGGTATCGGCTACCTGATAAAAATTATCAACACGCTGCCTCCGAGATTCTGGAACGTTGCCGAAGGAAAGGGACTTGTGAACGACATCATCAACAAGTTATTTTTCGAGATGCATTTACCTGGCTACCAATACTGCGAACCGGGTACCAAACTCGAGAAAAGATTGGAGAGAGGAGACAAGGGTGTGAATCCGTTGGACGCGGCATGCAAAGATTACGATATTGCTTACAATACGCACACGAATTTGGATGCACGTCACGAAGCAGACAAGAAATTGGAGCATGTCGCTTTCAGGAGGGTCATGAGCAGAGACGTTTTTTTTTTTTGGGAGAAAAAGTTGTAGCATTGGGCATCACTATCGCCATGAACACGAAACAAAAATTTGGATGGGGAATCCTACCTAGAGTTATTTTTAACTGGCAACGAGGTGATCTTGGTCAGCACGACGAACCCTCAGCTGTTATAGAAGATATCTGAAACCAGCTTACACTAGTTACTTAT